>NC_081345.1:31904079-31957456 GCF_029784015.1 Lycium ferocissimum | reverse complement strand
AATAATAAGCTAAATAGGTTAATTATTTTGGAGAATAATGAGTACCTTTAAGTAGAAAGTATATGTTTACATTAGTTATGATCCCACCACATAACTCCATGTAGTAAAAGAACAAGAGTTATGAAACTCTTAATGAAATTGGGGTTATGTCTGAGGGAATGTCTCTCATGGAGGAGTTAGAAGACCACATTTTCCTACCTATAAAAGGGAGTGTTTTAGTCATTCTCTACACAAAAAAGAAGAGAGGAAAAAAATCCTTAGTCTAAAGTGTGATTGTCGTGGATAATTTACAAGACTCCCCAAGTCCACTTAGTGATCTTGGCTTGTAAGAAAGCTCTAAGATCTTAGTGATAGTAACACACATCGATCCTAGAGAAAAGGTATGTATTATTCCGCATAAATCTCCGAGTTTAAATCCTCATCATGAAAGAAAATAGCGCATAGAGATAGATTGGTCACTTTATGAGAGAAAATATTCAGCAGGGGTTGGTACAAACAGACATTCTAACCAAGGCATTGTTGAAAGCACGGCATGAGTACTTGGTATCCAAAATGGGAGTGATAAATGTTTTTGCACCTACTAATTTGAGGGGAGTGTTGAGACTCGCATAACATGGACACTGCCATTAGACTGCAGTTAGTTAGGATATTAATTAGTATCAGCTAATTAGTCTATAAGTGGTGTGAGCTGTCAATGAGCTATTAGTAAGTTAGTGGGATGAGAGTCTGTTATTAGATATTTTATGTACACGCGTGGGAGGAGTATATAATCAGTAGAGTGTAATAGCATTTGTAAGCTAATTCATTTTTCTGCATTCAGTTCAATACAACAGTGAATTCCTTTATGCTTGTTCTCTTCTTCTAGCTAAGTTCTACAGGATCTTCCATGGATCCTCTGATTTAGCTTCATTGTTTTTACAACATACGGTGGGTCTTTCTGATATATTAATGATTGTCATTGCCGCAAAAACAAGAAAGGAGAAATAATGAAATGGAGTTTAGAGAGAAGATTTTCACCCCCCAACTTTCTCTGAAAATCAAACTCCCCCCTCAACTTTGAATAATAGTCATTTTCCCTCCTTTATCCTAATTGACTTTTTCAAATTCCTATTTTACCCTTACATTATCGACTTGTCTTTTTTTTCTTTTACTTCTTTAAAATCATGATTTTTTTAATCTCATTAATCTATGTAACAAATTTCCTTATTAAAAAATAAACATTATTGTAGAGATGGAAAAAGAAAAGTGAGAAATACTAGTTAATTATAAGCCCAGCAACTTAGGATTACAATAATGAAAAACTCATTCATATACAAATTAGGATTCAACTAATCAAACCTCAATATTTTAGGACTCCTTAAACCTGATGAACTTTGGAAACCGAATTAGTAGTACTAAAAGTACAATTAAGAAAATAGGTATGAGTTTCCTTTTATTTCTCAACTATTCGAAGCTAACGATAAGCTCAAGGACAACAAAATAAGAAAAATAATTGTGTAATTTGTGAACTGTAAAACGCATTAATAAGGATGAACTAAGGAACTGGTTGAGGCTATATATTTCACTTGGAAAGAGTTTGATCCTTAACTATGCGTCTAAATAATACATAAATAAAAAAGTAATTCTTATATATGACTTGATTCGCAAAAATAATCAAGATGTATATGTATAATTCCCATAGCTTTTCCAGGTAAATACTTATTTGTATTGGGTGTTTACACCAAATCGATGTAATTTACTATGGTTAAGTGATTTAATGAAATAAAATATACATTAATTAACCATGTTTATAAATTGATAGTTGTGTAGGTTCAAACACATATCATGCTTCGTTGTTTTAATGTAAACATCCGGTACGAATAAATTTATACCCTAGTGGAAAGTCTCAAAACTTCAACTTGCAAGAATCAAAACAAACTACTCCATTGCAACTCTTACACAATTTGAATGATGAAATAAAATAAAATATTTTAGAATCCTAAAGTTAAGTACGCAATAAACTACAGTACTACAAAAATATAGTATCAATTAAACCTACTAAAAACCTAATAACAGTATTGATATTCTCTTCATTCTTGAAGTCTGCAAATATCCGGATGTCTAGCTTTGGTTTAGCAAAATTAACCCTATCGGGCAGCAACATAGCCTAATAAGAAGGAGGCCAAGTCTCACAAGAAGTGCAATTGCAGAGATTTTGACGCATATTTCTAACTTGTGTGGTATACAAGGTGGTGGTTTGAATGCAACGTAACACATGAAACAGATTACAAATATCTCTACCAGCAAATAGAAGGTGAAGCAAAGACATCGCTCAAAACTAGAACAAACTGGTGCTTCATCATCTATGTCTGCCATCTTTGCTATAATTATTGATTTTGAGGGATATTTGTAGGAGAAAAAAAAAGTATAGAAGTCGTAGTAAATTCTTTCTTTCAAAAGGGTGTCTTGAACATGAGTAATTCATAAGACTTAGTGTCATATTAATAGTCATTGATTAGTCATTCCCATACAACCTAGGATTCAACAAATTAAACCGATCCTCAATATTTTAGGACTCGTCAAACCTAATAAACTTTGGAAACGGTATTGGTAATAAAAGCATAAATCAAGAAATATGTATCAATGTATGAATTTCCTTTTATTTATCAACTATTCGAAAGCTACAATTAGTTCAACAACAACATATTAATAAAATTAACTATTTAGTTTATGAATTATTAAGCGCATTAACAAGGATGAAATAGGGAAATGGTCGAGGGCTAGCTAACTTGGAAAGAGCATTCGGCTTTGGTCCTTAACTATGCGTTTAATAATTCGCAAATAAAAAATTAATACAAAATTAATTATTATAATATAGTTAGACCTCTTCATAAGAGTCATCCTGTATTACAAATTTTTTCTTAGAATCAATTTCATGTTAATACAAGTCTAAGAATATTCAGACAAATGATGCTATTATATAGAGATTGATTTAATATTATATGACTTGATTGACGAAAAGAATCAAGATGTATAGGTATACTTCCCATAGCTTCAGGAAAGTCTCAAAACTTCAACTTGCAAGAAATTAAAACAAACTAATTGCAACTCCTATATAATTTGAATGCTAAATTAAACTAACTAATTGCAACTCTTATATAATTTGAATGCTAAATTAAACAAACTATATAGAATCCTAAAGTACCAATAAATAAACTAATTATAAATCTACTAAAAATTATGACAAAATAATTAATGTAAAATTAAATGATCTTCTTTCCATACTTAAAGCCTGCAAATTAATCTCCTCCTCGGCAGCAACAATGGAAAACAAGAGCAAGGGCGAGTCTGACACAAAGTGCAATTGCAGAGATTTTGATGAATATATCTAACATATGTGGTAAACAAGGTGGTGGTTTGATGAATGCAACGTAACACATGAAACCGATTATAAATATTTCTACCAAGGAATAGAATATGAGGCAAAGGCAAGCTGGAAAACCAACAAAAGCTGCTTCACAACTTCCATCCTCTATGTCTGCCATATTAATTTACTTCTAGTAATATTTTGTAGAGAGCTGAGATTTTGAGGGATATTTATAGGAGAAAAAGTGTATAGAATAAGATAGCTATTCTTCCTCACGAGTCGAGGACTCGAGGGTATGTAAGTATTAATCAAACGCATAAATAAGAAGGAAAGAAGTGTACGAATTATACTAGAAGCACAACGAGAAAATTGGACAGGATTCGAATCCCCTTCCTTATTTCCCCTTTCCCTACCCCTATGTAATAATAACC
This sequence comes from Lycium ferocissimum, assembly GCF_029784015.1. Lineage (NCBI taxonomy): Eukaryota > Viridiplantae > Streptophyta > Magnoliopsida > Solanales > Solanaceae > Lycium > Lycium ferocissimum. The sequence continues at coordinate 31,953,679 of NC_081345.1, read as the reverse complement.
AAAAAAAAATAAAAAAAAATTGGACAGCATATATATAAGGAAAATAATTCGCCACCATAAAAGGAAATAAATATGAATAATAAATAAGGAAATTAGTGTGAATTTGTACTAAAGGTATTCGATTTTTGGTTCTAATGCTTTTCCTAAATTATGGTGATGAGTATTCTTCAAATTCACATTCTCCATTGGAAATCATACTTTTAAGTTATAGCCTGTTTGACCAAGCTTATTTTTCCCTCAAAAGTACTTATTTTTTCAATAAGTGCTTATTTTAAAAAAAGTGAGGTGTTTGACCAAGCTTTTAGGAGAAAAGAAGTGCTTTTGGGGAGTGGAAGAAGCAGTTTTTCAAAAGGAAAAAAAAAATAGCTTTTGCCCAAAAGCATTTTTTGGAAAAGTACTTTTGAGAAAAATACACATAGAAGCACTTTTTAAAAGTTTGGCCAAACACTAATTGCTGCTCAAAAGTATTTTTTAAATTAATTGGCCAAACACAAATTGCTTTTAGCCAAAAATATTTTTTTGAAAAGTACTTTTTAAAATAAGCTGTTTTTAGAAGTTTGGCCAAATAGGCTATTAGTTCCGAGAAAGATTTATTTCATATATTATACAGTAAAGAAGTTTACACTCTTTATAAATTTACAAATTATAGTACTATGAGCAATTTCTTGAAACTACCGATTAATTAATATGTATTGCAACAGAAGTTTACACTCTTTATAAATTTAAAAATTATAGTAAATTATGAGCAATATCTTGAAATTACCGATTAATATGTATTGCAACAGTTACCTAAGATTCATCGTATTGTGTAAAAATTTCATATGTTGTATAAAAATTTCATATGCCAATTGCTTACTGTCACTTTCCTTCTCAAGTTATTTCCTCCTTTTATTCTCTATCTCAGATTTTTCATCCCTTTGTTCCCCTGGCCATCCATAACACCAGAATTAGTTTCACTGACTGTTACTTAGGTTTTATTTTATTATACTAAAGTTAGTATAATTTCTTTTTTAAGTGAAAAAGTCAAATCAAATTTACTAAAGTATCACAAAAGTCATTAAAAAAAAAAAAAAACTGTAATCAAAAGGCTAGTCATTTTTGCCTACTATTACAAAAACTTATTAGAAAGAAATAAAAGAAACATTTTATAGAATACTTAATCAAAATTGAGTGATTTTTTTTTACTATACAAGATTTTCTCAATAACTTAACTTCTGTGAAAGTTAGACAGAATTGAGTGACTTTTTGGTGGAAAAAATAGTTTGTGACTTCTAGTGGTATTCAACGTAAGTGCATTAGAATACCCCAATAACACTATACATATTTGGGTTTCCGGAATTTTCGTCGAGTTCTTATTTCTTTGTGTTACTCTTTTTTTTTTTTTTTTTTTGGACGATTGCTCTTCTGAGGTTTTATGTTCATTTTAGGATCAATTAATCTGAATTCACGCTGCCGGAGATATACTAAAGAGAAAAGAAATATTTCCAAAAATAATCATTTTTGTTATAAATATTATTTAAATATGGATGTCTATCTTTAGGAGAAACTTTAGGGTTTGTGAGGGTTTGTGACTTTGACACCAAGTTAACTTTCTCCTATAAATAGAGATGTTCTCTTCATTGTATAGAATCCCTTCAAGAGAAATAAGAACTCTCCCCTCTTCTCTCTTTCTCCACAATATTCTTCTTGCTTGCTTTATTATTTTATAACACGTTATCAGCACGAGACTCTATCACTCTTAATCTACAAATTCAAAATTCATGAGTTATGTTTTTTGGTTGGAATATGCTATTGTTCGGTCCCTCTGACCACAAAAGGCTTTGCTGAGGCAAGATTTGAGCTTTGACTTTATAGTCTTATTTTCTCACCCTTACAGGTAAGTAATTTTCTCTCTGGTAAATCTATTGCCATATTTCCTCAAAACAGTCTAGTGGGCGTTATGCTTACGTACTATATGTAAAAGAACAACAATATTTTCCATGACAAAGAACCGCATAAAGGCCTTGAATATTTGTATCCATTCTTTTTAGTGGATATTTAATTACGGGATAGCAAAACGTTAATTAGTTTGCAAGGCCTCGTATATGTACTATTTGAATTATCTAAAATTCCAATTATGCTTTTACATAATAATCTTATATTTATGTTTATGACCACTGGGAAGTGGTGATATTTCCATAGGATTATTGTGATTGTAAAGGAAGATATGTTAGAGAAATATTTGTATTTATGCCTCGATTTGCTCCTGAAGTAGCAATATCTTAAAGGAGGTTCTAAGTGATCACAATTTTATATGGTTAAGGCAAGTTCAGATGATTATGATTTGTTCATGAAGAATAGAACTTTTGATGGTATAAACACAGATCCATTCCCTGAAGTGAATGTGACAATATTTAGTAAAGATTATAAATACAGACGTGCTCTAAGTAGTGAGAATATCACGCCTCACCTCTAGAAGAGGTAGAATAATTGAGAAGAAATATCTGAATATTGTATTCTTTAATCCCGAAGTAGTAAACATTAAAATTTACTCCTGAAGAGGCAAATTTTGAAAGTACTCCTGAAGAGATAAACTTTGAGATTTACTCCCGAAGTGGTACGACTCTGAAATTTACTTTCGAAGTAGTAGAACCCTGAAACTTACTCTCGAAGTAGTAAGAATTTGAAATTTACTCATGAAGTAGTAAAATACTTAAATTTACTTCCGAAGTAGTAGAACTTTAAAATTTACTCCTGTCGTAGTAAAACTTTAAAAATTATTCCTGAGGTAATTAGATTTTGAACTTTACTCTCAAAATAATAAGGTTTTGAACTTTACTCTCGAAAAGTTCAACTTTGAAATTTACTTCTAATTAAGTAAAATAATGAAATTTTCTCCCCAAAATTTATTGTGGCTTTATAATGCATGTAAAGAGTTTTCTTACTTTTTCGCAAGCTTCGCTTTTGGTTATTTAAGTATTCACTATGTATTAAGCATTGACTCCATGATCCTTATCTGTTCGCCTTCAATTGATAAGATCCCGATCTCACCCATATGTGTTAGTGATTTATCTTAACTAATATATTTGAGTAAGCCAAAAAATGTATGGCTCCGTATTTCTATCACGGCCAATTCACCAAATGTGATGTTAGAATCAATTCATAGTCATGTGTAATGAAATCAAAAGTTATCTATCCTAAGTTGGTGCTTTATTTTTCACTAAGTTTGCATGTATAATTAATTTGAGGTTAAATATGACATCCTTGATTACCAATTGGCATGTAGAATTTGCTAATAGAAATATATTTGATTTTTCTATAATTGGAATGTTTAATCTCGAAAACAAAACTATGATAGGAATGTTAAACTCCTCCGATTAGATGGAGAGGTGTTAAAAAAAAAAAAAATAAAAAAAAATAACATGCTTATTACTCTTGGTTTTTTTATGAAGCATTTTGCTCACAATTGATCGGCTCAAATACATTGTGAGGTGCAAGTTATAGTATTACCTTATTTACTAAACAAAATGGTTTGACGTATTTACGAATTATTTATGGTGCACTTGTTGTGCTTTCGAAATGTTTATATTTAATTTGCTTTAATTTTCTTAAAATTTTGGGATGTACTATTAAGGAATAGTTCTATATGTCTTTTGGCAGTCTAGAAGTATCGGTATAACTTTTGACAAGTAGAAAAAGTTTGGGAAATATATTAAAGCGGACTCAGAGAAATAATGAGCTATTGAAAATTATGTATAAAGCTCATCTAAATGACCAAGTTTTATTCCCTGAAGTGAATGAAGAAATACCACAACACACCTCCTGAAGAGATAAAATAGCAAAAGATATAGATGTTATTTTGTGGTATGAAGGTCATTGCTGCACGTACTTGTCGTACGTCAAATTATCTTGGATACTTTTATTATAAATCATTCCAAGGAAAATGAAAAAGATTTTATAGAATATTTTCTATTATAACCACATTGATAGCATGATTAGTTGTTATTGATTTTCCTGAAGGAAATAACAAATTCATGTATTTTTCTTGATTGAGGATGTAATATTTCTGTGGTCACCGCTAAGATACAAAATATTCGGACATTAATAGCAAATCTCCCAAGAAGGAGATGTTTGAAATCTTGAAGTTTAGAACTTAATGTTTAATCATTTATAAATTGTATTGTCTTTAGATGTCCATTTAATTACTATTTATTTCATGACACCGCGGTGTCTAGCTAAAACTCTTTTATGATACCAAAGAGATATCGAGCAATATTTGGTAGTTAAAAAATTAATGATCAAGGTCCAGAAGAGCCTAATCATTTGTCTACAAGTATCATGACACCAGTAGTGTCCGAACAATATGTGATTATGGAGAATAAATTAAAGGCTCCTAAAGAGCTTATATATTATTATGTCATTCATCCTAGATTGTAATATTTGAAGGTGTGATGATCGAAACAAAAGTTCTAGTAAACCCGAAGTTTACTAAAGTAAATGACTATCATATTGAAGATTTAAATGATTGGAGGACTAAATATCTTCAAAATATCATAGTGGAAAAGAAATATGAATATGAAAGGTTACTCGATTTGTACAACAAATGTAAGCATGATGAATTGCATGCCACAATAAACCAGAAGTTTATTGGTACAAAAATAATTCATGTCATAGTAAACCAGAAGTTTACTAAAACAAATAACACATGGTATGGTAAACCTGAAGTTTACTAGTATAGATAATTTTATCAGTTGGCATGAGCAATTTGGCCATCCGATTCAAATATGATGTGCAGATTGAATATTCGACATATATTGAAGAACTTGAAGATTCTTCAAGAATTTATTTGTGTTGCTTGTTCCCATGATGAGTTTATTATACTAGCTAATGTTGGGATTGCATCCCTAAATTACGGAAAAAATATATAAAAGGTGAATATGGGCCCGTTCACCTGTTATGTGATGTCTTAAATAGATGCATCGATAAGACAGTCACATGTGCGTTTATTGTCAACTTTGCGCTTTGACATATGCAAAGTTACTTGCTCAAAAACGATTGAGTTGAGAACGCAATTTTCAGATTATGTAATCAAGATAATTCATCTTGTTAATGCTAGTTTGTACCAAGCCGGTTTGGCGTTGAATGCCTCCGATAAATAGCTAAACCATTGCTTATGAGAACAAAGCTTCACGTGGTGGTCGAGATATGATATATTGTATACAACATCATTTGTATGCTTCGGACCAATAAATTATGATAATTCTCCCTTCACAATTGGTTCGGGGTTAGGAACCGATATTTCCATCTAACGCTTTTTTGTGGGGTATATGATTAATTAATCTACCATGATGCACAAAGATGAATTCCCCTAAAGAAGATGGGATATATGTTAGTTTTTCTAACATAAGGGGGAGAGAATAAGCAGCTGAGGAATATGTTATGAATTATCATTAGTGTGATCCTCATTCAAAAGATAATTCAACTCAAATGCCGAAGCATTTGCTTGACCCAAAATTAATTTCTAATTTCAGCTGTAAAATGCTCCTATTAAATTCATATCCACGAAGGACGAGTCTACGGCATGCATGCATGAAGCGTGGTAGACTAATCGGTTCCAAAACGCAATAATCATTGAAAAGAAAGAGGAGTAAATGATCAATGATCATTATAAGGAGGCAATGTGCTCTTGAAGAGCCTTCGACATAACACTTCATTAAACCTCATGAGAGGTTTAGGTACCTAAAATAATGAAAGTGATGAGATCTCAATAAGTTATGTCATATTGCGAACCGATATAAATGATATATCATTGACAAAATCTTTGGTACAATATAGCGCAATATTGTAAAAGATTGCGAGGATTTAAATTCTACGCCTATTAAAGCATGCTAACATAGAAATTATTATCAAGTGAAATGATGCATCTTGCTAAGCGTAAAGCTTATTGGACCTGCAGTCCAGACACCAGAAGATATCACATCATTTTGATAAATATTGTCACTTGAAAAAATTTATATGAAAATTCCTGAAGAATTTTAAATGCACAAGCATTTACAAGTTGTAGAAATTTATTCATAATTCTTATATGAATTAAGTTAAGCAAGGTGAACGCGATTTTATCATCTTAATGAATATTTACCGACTAAGGGCACAAATGACTCTATTTATCCTTACGTCTTTGTGAAAGTCAAAAACTCATATTGGTTAGTGCAAGTTGATGACTTGAGAATTATTGAAACTCTTGAAGAGTTTTCAAAAGAAATAGATTATCTCTTGAAAGAAGTTGAAATGAGAAACTTGCGAATTTTTTGGTCTGAAGTGCCATATCTTTATGCAATTGATTCATTTATATATTTTGCTATGACTATGGAGGATTATAGCCATACGATGTTGTTCTACATGAGAGTCTAGTCATGTAAAGATATCATCTGTTTATAAAGCAAGTCAGGAATACACTTGCAGTGATTTCAATAATATCACATACCATTGCAACTCTATCCAAAGACTGAAGATGCAGCAAAAGATACATAGCCCAACTAAAGAGAGGATTCATAAAAGCACAAGTCATGCTTCATCAAAGTTGTTCTTCACACACGAGCTCCGAGAAGAATGGTGATATCAACGTGCAAGAGATTTGTTCGAGCGTTAATATGACCGATTTATTCACTAAGTCTATACCAACTAAAACCAAGTCTATAGCAATCGCAACTCTCAAGTGAAGATGTGAAGATTCAAGTTTTTGGATTGAAGTTCTCATCGTGGGGAGTTAATACGTGTTGTACTCTTTTTCCCTTTCAAGGTTTTTGTCCCACTGGGTTTTTCCTTGTAAGGTTTTTAATGAGGCAACCAAATAGCGTATTATTACAAATGTGTACTCTTTTTCCTTCACTAGATTTTTTTCCACTGGGTTTTTCTAGTAAGGTTTTAACGAGGCACATTATCTACCAAATAGACATCCAAGGGGGAGTGTTATAAATATTATTTAAATATGGATGTCTATCTTTAGGAGAAACTTTAGGGTTTGTGAGGGTTTGTGACTTTGACACCAAGTTAACTTTCTCCTATAAATAGAGATGTTCTCTTCATTGTATAGAATCCCTTCAAGAGAAATAAGAACTCTCCCCTCTTCTCTCTTTCTCCACAATATTCTTCTTGCTTGCTTTATTATTTTATAACAATTTTCAGAATTTAACTCTGAGAGTTGATGCTACTCTTACCTTATTTTTATTGTTGAGTCATAACAGGTGAACAAAGAAAAAGTTCATAACGGAATCTCATATGCTAGAGAAACGCGAAATAGATCTTCCCAAATTTAGCGTAGTATCCGTTAGGCAGAATGTGCCTAATATCTAAAGACTTCTTTAAATCTTTTTACACATCAGATTAAAATCACGTGACTATTATTTTACACTCACGCGCTTAACGTTATTTGGAATCACTTGAATTTAGAAAAGCCAAGTACGAATAATTTAAACCACTTATTGTAAAACAAAATATTATAGAATCCTAAAGTACTACTATAATAAACTATAGTACGACTTCAAAATCACCTAAACCTAGTGAAATCATAACCAAAAAAAAAAAAAAAAAGTTAAAGTAAAATTATTGATCTTCTCTTCATATTTTAAGCCTGCAAATATCTGCTATACCCCTCGGCAGCAGCAACATCGCCTAATGAGAAAGAGGCTAAGTCTCACAAGAAGTGCAATTGCAGAGATTTTGACGCATATTTCTAACTTATGTGGTATACATGTTGGCGGTTTGAATGCAACGTAACACGTAAAACTGATTACAAATATTTCTACCACCAAACAGAAGGCCAAGGAAAGGCATGCTAGACAACCAATTAAACCACCTGCCATAGCTATTTGTTGAGAGCTGAAATTTTTGAGGAATGTTCTTGTAGGAGTATCTTGAATCTGTGAAGTATAGCTTGACTTTAGGGCCATATTTATAGTAGGAGCATTAAGCCGTTCGTATAGTAAGAAACCTCGTTCCTATACAACTTGGGATTCAACTAATTAAACAGAACCTCAATATTTCAGGACTCGCTAGACCTAATAAACTTTGGAAACAGAATTAGTACTACTAAAAGTATAAATAAGGAAAATATGTATGGATTTCCTTTTATTTCTCAACTATTCGAAAGCTTACAATTAGTTCAAGAACAACAAATAAAAAAATTATTATTTAACTTATGAATTATTAAGCGCATTAATAAGGAAGAAATAATAAAATGATCGAGAGCTAGCTCACTTGGAAAGAGCATTCGACTTTTGGTCTTTAACTATGCGTTTAATAATTCACAAACAAAAATTAAACAATTATAGTACAGTTAGAGTGTGAGACCTTTTTATAAGAGTCATCCTCTATATATAACAACATTTTACCATAACGGTCAAGCTTTCTTTAGAATCATTTTTTGTTATGTTATATGACTTGGCAAAAAGAAATCAACATGTATAGGTATAATTCCCCTAGCTTCAGGAAAGTCTCAAAACGTCAACTTGCAAGAAATTAAAACAAACTATTGTAACTCTTACATAGCTTGAATGCTAAAACAAACCAAAGTATATATAATCGTAAAGTACCAAAAATTAAACTAATTACTAAAAATTATGACAAAAAAATTAATGTAAAATTAGATGATCTTCTCTCCATACTTAAAGCCTGCAAATTAATCTCCTCCTCGGCAGCAACAATGGAAAATAAGAGCAAGGGCGAGTCTGACACAGAGTGCAATTGCAGAGATTTTGACGAATATATCTAACATATGTGGTAAACAAGGTGGTGGTTTGATGAATGCAACGTAACACATGAAACCGATTATAAATATTTCTACCAACGAATAGAATATGAGACAAAGGCAGGCTGGAAAACCAACAAAAGCTGCTTCGCAACATCCATCCTCTATGTCTGCCATATTAATTTACTACTAGTAGTATTATTTTGTTGAGAGCTCAAAAACTTTTGTTGAGAGCTGACACTTTGAGGGATATATATAGGGGGGGAAAGGCCATAGAATGTGGTAATTTTTTCTTAAGAGTCGAGGAGGGTATGTATTAATTAAACGCATAAAGAAGGAAGAAAGAAGGAAATAAGTATGAATTATACTAAAAGCATAAGTAAGGAAATAATTGGACAGCATGCATATATATATATATATATATATATATATATATATATGGAAATAATTATGAGGAATAAAAAAGGAAATTAGTGTGACTTACCAAAAGTATAAATAAGGAAATTTAGTATGAATTTCTTTTCTCTTTTTCTTTTTCTCTCTAACTATTGTAAAGGTAACAATTAGTAGCCGTTCGTGTAGGGGCTTAGTACTTCATCGGTGTCTGAAAAAATTCCTCTTTTGCTTCCTGAGTTGGTGTATTGCTTGGTCGATTTTTGGTTAATTTAAAGGTTTTCATACTCATAGTTTTCAGAGGAAATATGGTGATCATATTGAAGAAGTATTCTTCAAAGTCACATTCTCCATTGGAAATCATACTTAATTTCGAGAAAGATTTATGTCATATATTAAACAGTGGAGAATTTTTACACTCTTTATAATTTTACAAATTATAGTAAACTATGAGCAATTTCTTGAAATTACCGATGAATTATGTATTGCAACAGTTACCTAAGATGTTAACCAAAAAAAAAAAAGAAGTTACCTAAGATTCACCTTATTGTGTATAAATTCCATATAATATTAATTGCCTACTATCGGCTGCCCTTCTCAAGTTATTTCTTCCTTTTATTCTCTATTTACTATACCAAAGTTACTAAAATATGTTCGTAGTGAAAAAGTCAATCAATTTTACTAAAGTATCACAAAAATCATAAAAAATTGTTATCAAAAGGACAGCCATTTTTGCCTACTTTAAAAAAAAACTTATTAGAAAGAAATAAAAGAAACATTTTTAATTATATGATACTTAATCAAAATTGAATGATTTTTTTATTATAAAAAATTTGCTCAATAATTTAATTTCTGTGAAAGTTAGACAAAATTGAGTTATTCTTTCATGGGAAAAACAGTTTGTGACTTCTAGTGGTATTCAACGTAATTTAGAATACCCCAATAACATATTTGGGTTTCAGGAATTTTCGTCGAGTTCTTATTTCCCTGGGTTACTCTTTTTTCGATTTCTCTTCTGATGTTTTATATTCATTTTAGGATCAATTAACCTAAAAAATTTCACGTTGCTCTTTTTTTTAAATGGTTTTTCTTCTGATGTTTTATATACTTTTTAGGATGAATTAATCTAAATTCACGCTGCAGAATGTATACTAAAGAGAAAAGCACTATTTCCAACAAAAAAAATCATTTTCAAAATTTAACTCTGACTCATGCTACTCTTATTGTTATTGTTGAACTAGAAAATTTACCAGCGCTTCGCGAGGCTATAGATTATCTCATTAAACTTGCAATTAATTTTTCTTTCTAATATTTGGACATTAATATTTTAAAAAAAAAACAATTTTTCGTAAAAAAAAATTAAAATGTTGAGAATATTTTTCCTTGATATATTTTTGTGTACATAAAAAGTATGAATTCTTCGACTTCCCGGCATAATATACACTTGAATGCCTTAAGCAAAATGAAATTAAATGTTCATAATGCTTAACATAAAACAAAAACAAATAATTATATAATGTAAGGCATATATAAAAAAAATCTAAAACAAATTTAGTAACGAATCATTGTTGTAGTTATACAACGGGGTCTCTTCGAACAGTAAATATCCCTGCTTTGACGATTAGTCATTCAAGGCAGGGAAAGGGATCACCGATTAGTCGTCAAATGCACTGATCAATGCGGTACAATTAAATTATAAAATAATAATCAAGACATTAAATATGCATATAAGCTTTTCTATTTTTCTTTTGAATTTGTAATTACTTCTCTTTATTAAAAAGATTTTATCAAACAAAATGCGTAAAAGAGCATACAAGTTTTCTAAATAAAAAAATGTAAGTAGGGTTAAAGTAACACAAAGCTTATTCACGGAGAGCTAATTGTTGGTAGTGCGTGCAGCAATGATTATTAGTTTAGACATTAGCTAAGAACTACACGGAACAAATTATTTAATAAAATATTTGAAGGAAAAAGTTTTAAAATAAGAGAAATAATACTGTGAGAAAATGTTAAAGTTGAATTTGTTGATTCAAATCTAGTCAAATCAACAATTTTGGAAATTTTTACTACTGACCTCATTAGTATCATGTTAATGATCACCTTTAAGAATTTAAACCGAGTCGAATAACACCACCAAAAGAGAAAAACGAATCCAAAATAGAAAAGAAAAAAATTAGATAAGCTATATGATTAGATGATAGCGCGTATTCTTAAATTTATGATTGAACTCTACAGATTGCGTGGATAATCATCATCACATCTTATTCGCATATTTTCCACAGACACGATTGTTATCACGTATTCTTATTTGCATAAATAATATATCAATCACTACCATACAACTTTGATTTTTTGGATTTTTCAACTCTGTAATTTTTATCATGAGATTTTTAGATTATTGAACAAACAAATTCAAACGGAACTTAAACAAAACAGAGCTACTAAAAATAACAAAATAATAATAAGGAAGCATATTAATGGAATAGAAACCAGAACCAATATGACAAATATAAAGTTGTTAAAATAGGTGATGGTTATGTTATGTTTTAAATATTTTTTTTTTTATGTAAGTGAAGCGATTCAATTTGCTTTTCCTTGATTCAATATGGTTTTTTTCTTTAGCAAAATTTCAGCCAAATAAAAAAAGTAGAGAACTTTTATCGTACTTTCTCGTCCATGCCAATTATAATTGTCAGTTTTCCTTCTTGAGTCTCCTTGCAAAATTGTCATTCTTCTGCAAAATCATGAAAATAATTATATAGTATTTTCTTTACGTTGGTTAGCTTCTCTTATCATTTCATTGCTATAAATAATTTAAAAATTTTGAAGAGCGAAAAATAATAATTGAGAGACACCATACATGCACAGTAGATGAAATTGTAGAAGATGCACAACTATATGCCCAAAAGTAGAAGCCAGGGTACTGTTAAACTTCAAAGCATAAATTAGTGATAATAAGTAGGGTAAATAGAAAGGAATAAACTCTATGTTGATATCTAAGTAGTGCACAACATAAAGCAACAACGGCAAAGAAACTCTCTTATACTGAAAGTAATGGACAGTTGAAACAGATAAATTTAGCAGTTTACCATTGATTTTTAATAGAGAAATGTGTGGGCATAGAAATAGCTGTGAGTTAATTCAGCAATAACCAAGGAGAGAGAAAAGTTGAATTTGACACTTTAAAAGGAAACGTCTAAGGAGAGAGGGAAGTTAGTTTTTATTTATTTTTTATTTTTTAAACGTTTCAGTAACAATGAAGGAGAGAGAACGTAAAATTTTGAGACCACTATTTGTAAAAGGCAACGTTTTGAAACATTGGAGACAACTATTCTGAGAGGTTATGTCTAATCATTATTTTTATTAATTAATTTAAACAATTTAAAAATGAGATAAAAAGCAAAACTTTGGGAATAAAGATAAATAGATTTACTAGTTTTAAAGGCATGCCACATCGGCGAGCTTATGCCTAGCTTTATATATTTATATATATAGATCATAACAGGTGAACAAAGAAAAAGTTCATAACAAAATTTCATATGCTAGAGAAACGTGAAATAGATATTCCTAGATTTATTGTACTAATTTCTTTTAGGCCAAATGTGCCTAATGTATAAAGACTTCTTTAACAAAAAATTGTGCATCAGATTAATATGATAGAGTTATTATTTTATACTCTCAAGCGTCTAACGCCATTTGAAATCACTTAGATTATAGAAAAGTCAAGTACGTATAAATAATTTAAATCAATTATTATTTGAGGGGTAACGATTATAAAAAAACTCAAAGACATGAGATAATTAGTACCTGACGGAATTTAAGAGAAATTTAAATAACACGCTAAATTTAATAGATCTAGACAACCTTTCTTTTTGTCCTTTTCAAACCGCATATAAGTATCTAGAACGCAGTTGATACGTAACAACCCACACTATTAAAGAAATTATTATCAACATTAAAATTCGACATAAATAAATAAACTTAAAATGAAAGCCGATAGTAAAGCCAGGAAGGTCGTGGCATTTATTAGACCATAAAAAGGCTATACACTACCGGAGAGCGCACCAAAATCCGGTGTACCTCACCGTTTATCAGCCACTCAAAAGTAAGAAAGAAAAAAAAAACATCTTTCATTTATTACTCATCATCTTCTTAAACTCCTCAAAACAAACATAACCATCACCGTCAGCATCAACGGACGTGATCATTCTAGTACAATCCTGAATCGTACAATTCTGTCCCAAACGGTTAAGGATCTGATGAAGCTCCGTTGCAGAAATTCTTCCGTTATGATCCTGATCATAAAGATCAAACGCTTCCTTAAGCTCCTTAGCACCACCGTCAACAGAATCGTCGTTTTTGCAAAAATCAGCAAATTCTTCTAGGTTAATGCAACCGTCCTTGTCGGTATCGATTTCGGACATCATACGTGCAACTTCTTCCGGTGAAGTGTCGGATCCTAATGTTGGGAAAACCAAGGTAAATTCACAATAATAAATATTTCTTATTAGCAAATATAGCTCTAAATATTAGGATAATATTTTTAGTAAATATCCAAATTATCTTGAATCGTGATATGCATTGTCCTCAGAAGTTAAATGTTTCTCTATGATTAAATAAATTCATCTCTAAATTTAATTAGAGGATACATCAGTGGCGGACTAGAATATTCGCCAAGGGTTCAAAATAGGGAAAAAAAAAAAAAAAAGTAAACACGAGAAGATTTCAAAGGGGATCCAATAGCTACTAGTATATATACATAAAAAAACAAAAAAAATTTAACTATATATAAATATTGTAATTTTCTGCCGAAGAGGTTTCGGATCACCCCTAAACCTACCTGGCTCATACCAGCAAGTTTTGAAAGGAAAATAAAATACTACAACAATAAAAGGACAGTAAAACAAAATAAAAAGCCAATTAAAAGAGTGGAAACGTGTGGGAGATGGGAAAGGTGAAGAAAGATTTCTTGATTAATACTGCTAAAGGATGAATGTCTTAGAGATTTATCGCCACCCATTCTATGATTATTATGACACTTATTAACAATTGCCGAGTGTTAAAAACATTTGAAATATAAGTATACCTAGGGCTTTGAGCACGCCTGAAAGTTCGTCACCGGAGATCATGCCGTCGCCGTTGGCGTCGAAGCGAGCGAATACTTTTTTCACTTCTTCCATGTCTTTAAGGTATGCTGAGGGCTTGGTACCTTCGTTAGCCATTGTTAAGAAAAGACTTTATGTGTGAATTAATGGAGAAAAGACGTTATAGGGAATATGGAGGGAGATTTATGGGGGGGATTTATATAGGGAGTGATATAGAGACGTAATGAAGGGTGCTGTATTAGAGATAGAGAGTTGATTTCTCGTGACCAGTTGAAGCCAACGGATTTAATATTTCTCCCATTAATTGGAAGAGGAAAAAAATACTAGTAATTGTTTTACATAAAATTTGTTATTTACAAAATATCACCCCCTCTGTCCCAAAAAGGTTGTATTAGTTTAACTTGGCACGGATTTTAAGAAATAAATGTAGACTTTTGAAATGTGTGATCCAAAACAAGCCTTAAATATTTGTGTGGCTGTAGATCATCTCATAAGGTTAAATTGTTTCTAAATATAAAAAAGTGCTAATCTTTTTAGGACAGATTAAAAAGAAAAGGAAGACAATTTTTTTGAGACGGGTGGAATAATTAGTATTTTTTAATTTATTCAACACAAATTCAATTAAATATTCATTCATTCTTAATTAGAAGTCTCACATTCGAGCTCGATATGAAATCCCTTAACACCCCCAATATAAAACATTTTGGCGCGAATCCAATTAAATTTAGTCTGCTCAACGTAACATGGGGTGAGAAATCAAAGAGAAAAAAACACGCGATTATATGAGTCGTTAGTGTTCGTTGGCTTCATTTGAGTTTGTTTTTGAAATAAGTCTTTTTTAAGTATTTTCTCAACTCGTAGCTACGTATAATTAAAATATCAAATTACGTTACAATGCTAAAGTCTTTGTTTTTTAATGTATGAAACTCACGACGATCGAGTACTCCGACAACTCAGGTCAAGAGAATATATGTATAATCTTTTTGATGCTGGTACATTAATTAAGTAAAACTTGTTGTCCTAAATATTCAAAGTTGAAGTTAAGTGGGAGTTACGGAAAATCATATTAATAGTAATGAATACGTGAAATTTAATAAATAGCATTTAATTTTTAATTTTTTTTTAATGAGTTCCAAATAAATGGAAGAGAAGGAAGTATCATTTTACGTTTTATTAATGGAAAATCAAAAGGGAGTAATTACCCTTTTTTCGTTAAAAATGGAGTGATTGACTAATGAAATTAATATAAAAATTTATGGTGAGATCAATTTGATCCGGAGGTCTTGAATTTGAAGTATAAAAAAAAAATTGATATAAAAATGCTTTCCTTTGAGTAGATTTTGTGCATTGTAAACGGAAATTAATTGGAATCTCAAAATAAATATTCCCTTTGTCCTCATTTATGTGATACACTTTTCTCTTTAGTCTGTCCCAAAATAAAAAAGATACATTTCTATATCTAAAAATAATTTAACTTAAAATTTCTCATTTTACCTTAACGAAATGATCTATAGGCATGCAAATATCTACGATTTAATGTAGACCATAAATTTCAAAAATCTTATTTTTCGAGGGGTATATAGGACATTAAATTGGAAGTTATTAATATCAACAATAGCCACAAAAAGTGGATGGGAGGGTGATATGATCTATGTGACATGTTGGAACCGAGTGAGCCGCGTGGTACGGGGGCGTGTGTAAGACGTGTTGCGTCCTTTTCGGTTAGAAAGATTGACGAACCCGACTAACTACCATTGACTCCATATCTATTCATGGAGAAGATGCCCTACTTTAGTAGGATAATAATTACTCCGTCAGTTCATTTTTATTTATCCATTATTTTTAAAATAAATTTTTATTTTTACTTATAATTTTTCACATATCAAGATAAGATAAATTTATTTTTTCTGTTTTACCCTTAACATTAATTATTCATTCTAAATTATTTTTCAAAACCAATATAATTATATAGCAATTAATATGGACATCATGTTAAAATACACTTTATTTATTATTTTTTTAAACAGCGTGAAAAGTCAAAAGTGAACAAGTAAAAGTGAACGGAGGGAGTAAAACTTAAAATCACGCTACAAGCTGAACCAATAAGATTTAGTTTTAGAAAAAGAATAAGACTTTTATTAGTTTGGTTTTGTGTTTTTATACACTATTTGTAAAATTACTCTTTTATAACAACCTGTAGCATTGTTTTGTTGTTATAAAGCCACATATAAAAATAGAATCTCTAAAATAACTAATAAGAGGTCTAGTATTTTAACCAAATTTCCAAATCTTTAATACTGATTTTAGCAAAAGAATATTACATTTCGGTCATTAAAATTATTTTCGTTGAAGGGACCGTGTTTATTTGTATTTTATTTCGATAAAAGTTTTTCATTTTGTAAGGGTCAAAGTATAAAGCATTTATGTGAGACAATAATTTATTCGTTGATTAATATAATTCCTGCCATATGTAATCTATCAAACAATTACTTTTGAGGTCTTAAATTTAATTTTGTTTGTTATGTTGAAAAGATAAAAATAAAAGATATTTTCTTGAATAGTTATTTTTAAAGTTTTCATTCTTTAAATTATTATTTTTTTAAAATTTTTCTTAAAAAACAATTTTCGCTCTAAGTCTTAAAGAATTCACTCAATTCCCCGTCTATGAAAAGTATGAAATGTGTAAATCTGAGCGAAATGTTTAATACAGTTTTCATATATAAAATTTTGAGCGATTTTTTAAGCCTATTTTATGAAAGTTGTATACAGTGTTATTATAATTGTATTAATTTTCCAGAAACCTAACATGAAGTTTATACACAAAAAATGTGAGCAAAATTCTAAGCCTTGAGTGAGATATACATTTTTCATATACAAAATTTTGATCGAAAGTTTTAACCCTTGAACCGGATATACACATTTCGTAAAGTTTTCATACACAATTTTTGAGCGAACATTTAAGCTTTGAGCTTGATATATACATATTTCATACAACTTTTATACACCCAATTTTGAGGGATTTTTAATCCTTGAGTAAAAGAAAAAAAATCAATTTTTTTTAAAAAAAACATTGTTTATAAAATGTTTTTTAAGAAAACTTAACTTTTTAGAAGAAAAAAATGAGCGAAAACTTCATATAGATTTATCTATTGATATATTTTGTAAACTGAAAAATTTCATTATATTTTATTTTGTAAATGCTTTCCTTATTATTATCTATATAAACTATAGGTCAATCACCCAAGTTAATAGCAGCCAAATTGAATAGAAAAACTTACAGCCCATAATTATCTCTGAGACTTATTTATTAGTAATAGTTACCTTTTTTTTTTTAAATTATATTTGATAGCTTAATTATTTATCAATTTACCATCTATAACTTGTTTTTGTAACTACAGTATATTTTCCTAAAAATAAGATACTTCTCTCCCACTTACCCACAATCTTTTTTTTTCCCAAATATTTTTCTCTCACCTATCAAATCTATTTTCTCTCTCACCCCTCTTTCTCTCTCCGTTCCATCTCCTAGTCTTTTAAATTGATTTTCTCTCACCTACCAAATTTATTTTCTCCCTCACCTCTCTTTCTCTCTCTGTTCCATCACCTACCCTAGATCTCATTTTCTCTTACAATTAAGAAGAATCCTACAGTAGTAGCAGCAGCCGTGGTCAATGACGGGCCCAAAATTCAACCAACTAAAAGTGTAACACTTTCACGAGTAGCCTATTTGAATCCCGCTATTTAATATGTGTACCGTATTTAAATTTATTTTGCACATTAATCACTTGGAACAACTTCTTAAGTAAGGTTTTGTGGATGACATAGCCTGACTATTATATGTGCCTGAAGTTCAAGCAAAAATGACTGAACTCCGAATATTGTGTCTGAATTTCAGCCATATAAAATTTTAAACACTGCATTTTTGTAGTTGCTCCAAAGTGTGTAGGTTTATAAATTTGTGTGCACTGCAGGCATGTTTGCGGTCTCATAATTGATTATATATGCATTTTGGATGCTACAATTGACAGGTGATTTTGCTCACATTTTCGAGTTTCAACGATATGAAATATATGACTAGTCATCAATATAATTACAGTCATCCCTTTCTAAAATAGCCTTTTTATATTTTTCGCCTTTTATAGCGATTGATTGTTATACATATATGACAATCAATTTCCTATATAGAAACTCGTATGTAACGTTATAACCAAATGTTATCCAATTTTTTTAATGTTATAAAAGAAAAAATATTTAAATTTAAAATATCAAAACGTAATAGCTTAATTTTAGATTTTATGACATGAATAATATTTAATCTATAAACCAATAATTGTCTCACATAATTGCTTTGAATTTTGACCCTTACGAGATGAAAAGCTTTACAAATATATGCAAATCGTTCAACGAAAAAATTACTGACCTAAGTATGCTTGATGTAGTATTCTTTGTCAAAATCGGTGTATTAAAAAGTAAATATATTAGGTCAAAATCGTAGACCAATTGTAGTATCTAAGAAATTCTATCTTTGTGGCTTTATAACAACGAAATAACATTAATATTCTTTCTATTATTTTATGAATAAATGACTAGCAACGAAAAGTGAAAAATAATAGAAATCAATTAAAATGTGTAATGTTTTTATAGAGGGATGCTTTTAAGAGTATACAATTATATTGCAGAATATGTTATTATAGGTAAAAGATTATAACATAGTGAAATATAGACGGTGAATATATTATAGAGAGGTCTAATATCTTTATGACATATGGTTACTCGTTGGAGGGTAAGGATGCCTTATTTAACCGTAATTTTTCTCACATGTCTTTTTAATATTTTAATTATTATAATTTATATACTTTTATTTACTTTTTAAATTAATACATTTCGTTTCAAATTTGAAGTATGTCCAGTTTCATACTGAAAGTTAAATAATTTAACTACTACTTCTAATCGTGTCACATAAAGGTTGTAAAGAAACTCGGAGTTAACATTTGCATTTGTGACTGATTAGCTCCATTTAGCTACGGTTCACTTAAATTCATCAGATAAGTAAGTAGTATAGTAACGTTTTCGAATGTACTCTTTTCTAAATTTCTGATTTCTGAAGATTGACCATCAGAGGATAACAAAAAAAAAAGTTGGTAAATATTTTCCATTGTGACAATATATCAATAAAAATCTCTATTTTCATAAGGCTAGGCTCAAAGCAAAGAGCTAAAGTGCCATGTTCCTATGTGGTAAGTGGAAATAGAAAGAAATAAAAGAAGAAAATTGACCAAATTGAAGAGGATCCCGTGAATTGTTGAATTTTTGAAAATCAATTAATCATTTATATTACTATTAGTTTTCGCTCAATTTTTTTCTCTAAAAAGTTAAGTTTTCTTAAAAAAACATTTATAAACAATGCTTTTTAAAAAAAAATGATTTTTTTTTTTACTCAAGGCTTAAAAATCCCTCAAAATTGAGTGTATAAAAATTGTATGAAATATGTATATATCAAGCTCAAAGCTTAAATGTTCGCTCAAAAATTGTGTATAACACTGCTCGAAAATACTCATATAAGCCTAATAGTACCAGTTTAAAAAAAAAAATACTCATATAAGCCTAAGATAACTGAAAAATAATCATACTTCCGCTCATATGCGGATTCTCTCTCCACTTTATACTGATTATAAGCATTTCGATAACCAGATATGAAGGATTCTTTTTTGCCCACTTCAACTTTACGACGTTGGATTATATCATCCTGATCTTTCATGTCTTTCTTGAGCTGATCAATTTCATCTTTAAGCTTTCTCTCCTGAGATAGAAAAAAGGAATAAAGACAATTAGGTAGAGAACCATAATGATGGTAGTGAGTATCAATCTTTTCCTCAGTTTTGTAGTTAACACGAAGCTTCTTATTTAAGGCGAACAACAGAAGATAAACGAACATTTGACAAGTAATGAGAGGAAATGGGAGCTTATAGCTAAAAATTTATCCCAAAAAAAAAAAGAGAGCTGACAAAGTAAAAGATTGCATATGACAGGAATAATCCAGGACAGAAAGGACGAGATCAATAACATCTGAGATGTATTGAGTGAAGAAATAAGATAGTAAGTCAACAAAAGCTGCCTAGTTCCATGAATTTGAAAGAGATATTAGTCGATTATGAACGATTCGGTTTTTGGCTAAAGAATTTGCTTTTTCCCCTTTTTAAGTAAAAGGTAAAAGTATTTAGATATTTTGGAAGAAATCTATAATGCTAAGCTTTTCTTTATCGAGATCTATTATGCTAAGCATAAAAAGAAGACACCTAGAAAGTGGATCTGCCTGAATTTATCTGCAAGTCTAGAACATACAAACGGTCAAACATCACAGCTTTCATGCAGAAAAAGGAGCCAAAAGCTGTTCCTGTAAAAAAAAACTCGTACGGATGGATTGCTACAGAACTTCTTTAACAAGAAACTCTGCGATCTTTACAGATTCTACGGTCACCTACATTAATCAGGTTATACATAAAGAAAATTCTATGATCACTGTAGCTTGTTCCAACAATGGCTTCAGTCTCTTTATTCTCAACCAAGGAAACCATTGTCTTTGTCTGCATATGCAGGATAATTAAGAGGCTAACATCCTTCATGGAGAATTATATCTTTTACAAGCTACACAATTACTGTTGAATCATGTCATTACGAGTCTCCACCTCATGTGAAGTTTCTAAGCTCTTATGGATGAAAATAGTTATTTCAGCCAGCTCCTTAATATATCAATTCCTAGCATCACATATTCTTGCTTTCAAAGGCCAAGCATATTAAAATAATTAATTTTTGGTGACATCTAACTTGAAGTTAAGACATCTGATTGCTCTAATTTGTTGATCCACATTGGATATAGGAAAAGTTTTGCTCCATAAGGCATAACTAAACTATGTCTTGAGGAAAAGTTATGCCCCCTCCGGCATAACTTTAGTTTTTCCTTAAGGAAGTTATGCCGGAGGGGCAGACACTCCCTCCAGCCCTGCCTTGCGAAATTATTTCTTTATTTTATGCTTGAGCGGGGGTTCGAACCCAAAAGCCTCGGTATCCAAGCTAAGGAAAAACTTAAAGACCACAATGAGGGGCAAAATTTAAAGACCGCAATATGAGGGGCAAAATTTAAAGACCACCCCAAAGAAGGGCAATGCTGCGAATTGCATAAATAACTTATCCTCCATGTCATCCGAATAGCCCGAGTTCCCGCCTAATAAGAATAAGAAGTTCTACCACTAGTATGTTTTCCCTAATGTACTCAAAGTTATCCAGTATTATACGTATCAATTATGATCCTAGGACTAAATTATCCCACATCCAAGATAGCCAAACGCAGGTGATTTCCCATTCAACAGGCGAATCAAGTTAAAATTTTAATAGACATAAGTCTTACTAAATTATTATTTTCCAATAAACTTCAAACAAGCAACACAAGCGTAGTAACTTTTGCACTCATTTTTAGAACATTGAGAATCTGTGATAAGAAAGTTAACTTGTTTGATCCGTGTTTCCTTGTAATAGGCTATTGTGTCCGTGTCGGGGAGATGATGGCAACCACTCAAGCATGTTTAAGCCCATGGATGGTATGCTCAATAGGTGTTGGTAGGTTATTAACAACTTTTGACAACAAATTGAACATTTCAAATTTGGCATCCATGGGAAGGTTAAATGATGAGTCAAAAGGCTTTATGTTTCACAACTTGGTTATTTACAATTGCAAGTGTGCGTCACATGGTACATTCTTCCTATTCAACCTTAGGCGTATGCTGACTCAATGTATAAGTCCATTGGCGATAGATATTAAATTGTTGAAGTTTGTGGTTGCTCCTGAGGAAAATTCAAACATTTTACTCTTCTTGCAGAAGAAATGTGCTAAAGAAACGATTCTGAGCGTTCTTGATTAAATTACGTTGCAAGATATATTTATCGGCCGTGTATCGCAATGCATGCTAGTTTCCTGTGATATGTTAAGAGTTAGCTATGATATGTTTTGGGCAATGAACCAATAGGCATCAATCTACTTCTAGGGATGATGTTGAGACTTTTATGCTTTGACTGCTTCATTAATTTTCCTTCGAGCTTCAAATTTTGAAACTTAATGCTAGCAAGTTTTGTTAAAGCCTATGTACTGGGTTGTAAGATGTTTGTGATTGAACGCCTTATAAGAAAAGGATGTTTGGTGGTTGAATTACATACTTCCTATGTTGGACAAAGGAACAACTATGACCCTATTTTATACTTAGTTAGCCTAAGAGGTGAATATTATTTTCAGTGTACGTGAAGTATGCGGAAAGGGCATAACTCTCATATAATCCGAAAATTGCCACAAAAAAATATCACTCATTTATATTGTCAATTTCCACAGTAGAAAACATAACTCCCGTCAAATTTGTTGTGTAAGATGAAGGATATCAATACAATGTAGACTCAAGAATATGACTTGTGAGTGCTTGAGTTCCAAACCGACGAGTTACCGTGCACACATGCCATGGCGATTATAGACAAAAGAAGTTTGCCAAAATCTACATACCGTGCGGATCGGTTCAAGAAACAAGCACTGCCAAGAGACATACAAAGGTGAAATACTATCAGTTGGAAATCAAGACTCATGGATTATTCCACAAAACATTTTGGATATTAAAATAACGCCGCCTGATGTTAAAATAAGACCTGGAAGAAAACAAACAAAAAGATATCGCCCAAGCAGAGAATCAACAAAGTACACATACAGATGTGGTAGATGCAAGTTCTTTGGACACACTAGGGCAACCTGTAACCACAGTCCAGCTCTCAATCCATATTCAAGAAGATACAGGAAGAGGAAATTGTCATCCTAACATCACACTCTTATACATGGTTTATATGAATTTATCTTATGATTCTTGACGCATAATGCACACTCTGCCTGAAAAGAAATGGCAAAACTTTGGTATTACTAAGACTGAGACTTCAAGCATCTTATCACTCATTTATTCTTCTGTCCATTATTTCTTTTATTATTTTCTTTTATTAAGTTGTTATCTTCTTTTGTCTTTGTTGTTTATTGTGGCAAGTTCTCTTAACTTAATTTACTTTGAAAGTATGAACTTCAAAAGCATAAGTTGTGATGCAAATGGCATAACTTTGGTTTTCAACAAAATAAAATAAAAGATTACGTCACAAATAATCCCCAATAAATGCATTTTGTCCGTCAATAACTTCAAAGGGTTTGTCTTTGTTGCTGGTTTTGGCAACTTTTTCGAACTTAAATTATGCCGTAATGGGCGTAACTTCTATTTATAAAATGAGAAACTATGCTGACCCCGGCAAAATTCGATTACACAACCACCATGAAGTTGTGATGGAAAGGGCATAACTTGGATTTTCAACAAAATAACGAAACTTTTATGAACAGATAAGTTGAGATTAAAAATGAACACCATCAAATTACAAAGGGGCTTAAATTTGAAATTTATAACACAAACAAACTATGCAAACTTAATTTATGCCGGAATGGGCGGAACTTCTATTCATAAAATGACAAAGTATGCCGACCCCGCAAACTCCTATTACATAACCAAAGCATAAAGTTGTGATGCAAAAGGCATAACTTTGGTTTTCAACAAAATAACAAAGATTACGTCACAAATAATCCCCAATAAATGCATTTTGGCCGGTCAATAACTTCAAAGGTTTTGTCTTTGTTGCTTTGGTTTTGTCAACTTTTTCTCAACTTAAATTATGCCGTAATGGGCGAACTTCTATTTACAAAATGAGAAACTATGCCGACCCCGGAAAATTCTATTACACAACCACTATGAAGTTGTGATGGAAGGGGCATAACTTGGATTTTCAACAAAATAACAGCTTTTATGAACAGAGAAGTTGAGATTAAAAATGAACACCATCAAATTACAAAGGGGCTTAAAGTTGAAATTTATAACACAAACACAAACTATACAATTTTATAACATTTACAAAAAACACAAAGGGCGCACGAAAAAAGAATTACATGGTGCAAAAATAACTAAAACAAACTATTTTTTTTCCTTTCTTCACAGATCTAGCTCAACTAAAACAAACTATATTTTTGCTTTCTTCACAGACCTTGCTCTCTTTTTCATCTCATAATCACACACCATATTGTTATGCTCATGATAATCACTTCCAGCTGTATCTGGTGGCGTGTCATAACCCTTTTTCAGCTTATCTTTCCCATGACAAACCAAATTGATTGACCACTCTTTCATGTAGTCCATCAAACCGTAACCATCCCAATCGCCAGGATTTTCCCCACTAATCAAGATATCGGCAAAACTTGATCAAAAACCGACCACAATTATAATCTCCGAAAGTCATAAAAGAGAGATGTTTTAGAACAACAAAAACCAAAAACAATAAACAAAAATAAAAATCAACAAAAAACAATGGAAAAAGCTAAAAAAGATAAGAATGAAACGTACGATCCTTGCTTTGCACAGACAAAAGCCTGTGTATATGTCGATTCGAAGTTATTGTATGATGGCCCGAATAATTGAAAATCATTGACCTCCAACAACTTAGGAATCATACCACAAAGAGGCCTCGAGAATGCGAACCAAACGATCATCATTATGATTGAGTGAGTTATAAACTACCAATTTACGCTCATCAATCATAAAAACAAAGAAGTACATAGTGAGAAATTGCTTTAGGATCATCGATCCGGGGCGAATAGGAATTAATACCGTCGACATTCTCCCACGATATACCACATTTTCCTCTTTGCCCATAAACAATATTACTCAACAAAAATGCATCATCACCGCCACCAAAGATACCGGGTAATTAACCGTCTTGGTAGTATCTATTGATGTCAAATTGCACAAGCTGATCAAACATCATATCTCTACGGTTGTGTACTTAACAAAGATTGGCAATGGAGGATGATACATCATTTTCTTCCTCAAATAATACAACATCACATCAATATGCTTTGTGTTAAGGAAAAAAAAATTAGCGATTCAAGAATAAAGAAAAAAAAAAAAAAAAAGAAGAATAACTAATAGAAAAATAAGAAAAGAAAAAGTAAAAGACAATCACGAACCTCATCATTAAGCGCATAGACATCATGGTACCTCCAAAAAAAACATCCTATATTTTGGCTCAACATCACCCAACTTATAAACTTCACTCAGTTGGTTCAACTTTGCAGGATACATTACCTCATCTTCTTCCCTGATTAAAGAAAAGGGAACAACAATTAGAAAAATACAAACAGAAGGTTTGCCGGAAGAGGCAAACCTTATGCTTGAAAAAGGGAAAAGTATGCCGGACGGCAAGATTTGGGTTTCAAAAAGTAAAAGTATGCCGGAGTGGGCAAAATAACTTTTAAGAAAGCACACAATAACTAAAAACTTACCCAAAGAGGTCGAAATCTACTTGCCGGAAGATTTTGAGGATTGATAAATTTTTTCCAAAAGTTCACGCCAATTTTGCTTTTGAAGTAATGGAATGGGCACATCCTTCCTCGCATCGTTCATCCCGGGCCACTTTCGTCCTTCCGTGACCCAAAAGGAAGATCGTTTCGTCCAGAATATAGCATCCATCCGGGTGCCGGGGTATCACCCACTACTTTCCTTTTCATCTGGCGCCTTGTCTTCAAGGAAGATAGCACTTCCGCCACTTCAACAACAGGTTCTTCTTCAAAGAATAGAGGGTTTGACTAACAAGATTCTTTGTTGACAAATGAAGAAGCGACATTTACAATATCTTCAAAGGACACATATCGAAAATTGTCCTCCATTCCTTCGAGAGTTCTCACCCTTTCCATCAACAACAGCGGACTCCCTCGAGTACCGACTCTGAACGGGTTCGCATCGGGCCTGTTCGCTCCTCAATGGCTCAACCGTATTAATAGGCTCGGTGTCCGCATTGGGCGGTTCGCTCCTCAATGGCTCAAGTGCATTAAAAGGCTCTCGGCATAACCCCAATATGAGGAACAACATCGTGTTCATCACCCTCGTTAAAAACTTGAGCTCTGTGTGTTTCACGTCTTATATGCTCAAGATTTTCAAGTGTTTTTGCTCAAGATTTTGAGCCATATCTCCTTTTGGTGGAGATACAATGGATTCTTCGCAATTGGCGTCACCAAACTGTTCAACGCCCAATTGTTCCTCCTCAACAACCTACATAAAGTAACAAATTAAGAAACACAACATATGCCGAAGGGCAAACCTTATGCTTGAAAAAGAAAAAATTATGCCTAAGGGCAAGATTTAAGTTTCAAAAAGTAAAAGTATGCCGGAGACGGCAAAAATAACTTTCCAAAAGAGATGAGTATGCCGAGAAGGCGAACGAGTTTCCGTATAAAATGTGAAAGTATGCCGTAAGGGCAAAGAGCTAAGTTCAAAAACTAAAAGTATGCCAAACAGAGGCGTAAAATATAACTTTGCGAAAAGATAGTATGACGGAGTAGAGAGAAAATGAGTTTGCAATAAAAGGGTTGATTATGCCAGGAGGGGCAACACTATCATTTGCATAAGCTAAACAGAAAAGAGCAAACAAAGTGTTAAAAACAACAAAGTATAGAATGTAAATTTACCAAAGCCAATTCAGATTTCAACATTTCCAACAGTGCATTTCCTTCACTCGAGATACAATGGATTCACCATGATGAGGCGACACCAACGTATCACCCTCTCTTCTATCCTATCATCTCTGGCAGGAGATAAATCTCGTTCGAGATGATCAGAAACCACCACATCTTCATCTTGAATTTGCTCAACATTTTCAAGCATATGTTCTTTCGGTGGAGAAACGTTGGATTCTTCACGATTGGCATCACCAAACCTGTTCACCGGCAAATTGTTCCTCCACAACAACCTACATAAAGTAACAAATTAAGAAACACAACATCCATCATCGAAACAAAAATATTAAAATAAAAAATTAACAAATTCTGAAAGTGGTAAAAGATTTATGAACAAGTTTTGAAAAAATATGCCGGAAGGGGCAAACCTTATACTTGAAAAAGGGAAAAGTATGCCGGAAGGGGCAAGATTTAAGTTTCAAAAAGTAAAAGTATGCCGGAGTCGGCATAAAATAACTTTCCAAAAGAGATGAGTATCTTTGGAGGAGGCAGAACATGAGTTTGCATATAAAATGTGAAAGTATGCCGGAAGGGGCAAGTAAAATTATGCCGGTGTAGAAAATATAACTTTGTGAAAAAGGTAGTATGCTTGGAGTAGGCGAACATGAGTTTGCAATAAAAAGGGGATTATGCCGGACGGGCAAAACTATCATTTGCATATGGGGAAACAAAAAAGAGCACACAAAGTGTCAACTACCGTAAAAGTGTGCCGTGCAACTTAGATTTAGAAAACAACAAAGTATAAATGTAAAATTACCGAAGGCAATTCAGCCTCAACATTTTCGGTTGCATTTATAGATTCAACTTGTTCAACATCTCGTCTCCATGGGCCTTGTCACATTTGCTTGGCCTTCTCCAAAAACATCTTCAAATGCCACATTTAGAGAAGCATCTGCATCTTGTAATGTTTTGCGTAATTTTCTTCTCTTGTAAAACCGGATTTTGCCTCCCAACTCTGTCTCATCAACGGTTCTTTCACTAGAAACGGCTTGCACATCTTCCATCTGAATTTCTTGATTACTTTCAGCCTCAACATTAGACAAATCAACACCAAACCCCCCCCCTCGTCTCCGGTGGCGCTTTCAAAGATTCCAAAATGCCCGTTCAAGATCAAGAATATCTTCCCAACATGAGATCGCACCGATCTTCTTCGTTGCCCAATGGAAGATTGCTCAACATTTTTACGAGGCATGGCTTGTTTAGTTTTCCTTTTAGCGTAAGACTTTTACGAACGATCTTGTGCTCTTGCGCGTACCCTTTTCAACATGACAAGGAGAATCAACATGTCGACGAACATTTTCGAATCGATAGCAGATTAGGATTCAAAATTTAACCTCGCTTTTTGCAAAGCGCGAATCACTGATCCATCCGGCCTTCTCCTTCGTTGATTATTCAAAATCCTATCCAATTTAACATCACAAACATTTTCCAGAACCGTGAAATATAAACAAATACAAAGAAAAGTGTTAAACTCGAGAGAAAAAAAAAAAAAAAAAAAAGAATAAAACTTTTATAGGAAAAAACAGAGAGAACTATGAGAAATACCTCAATGCGACGCTCTAGAGAAGAGCTTTCACCGGATTTGCCAAAGAATATTGGCATCTTCGCATTCACTTTCATCACCACTTGAATTGTCCAGAGATTCATCAACCACCCCTTTACCTCGCTATTGAAATAAAATCCATACAACAATAAATAATAATTACATCAAAATAGAAAAAGAAAACCACATTAAAAGTTGACACGAAAAATAAAGGGCAATAAACACCATTACCTTTCCTGTCATGTACTCTTCAGATACAAGCAATTTCTTGACATCATTGAAATGCGGAGATTTATTACTGACATACGACAACATCAGAGGTTCACGACAATCGCCAATAATTTCAACATATTGTCTGCGATAGTCATTGAACCTAGACCAAACCCAAACGATAAAGCCATAAACAAAACCAACAACACCATAATCAATGGTATGTCCGTTTATCCCTTGCTTATATATTGATTTGAAACACCCGTCAGAGTTCAAAAACACAAAGACCCCCAATTAAACTGCTCAAACAACTCACTGTCCTCTATGTATACAATATGCTGCCACAATACCTTCTTATCAATTCTACCGCCCAATAAAACACGACCAAGAATGTATACCTCTCCTAGCATCACCGCATCAAGGTCATCTTCAAAATCTACATTTTCAGCACTCATCACATTCTTCAAATCCCTAATTTCCAAATTCCTTTTACCATCTTCAACACCAAAATATCTTCTCAAAAGACGACTGCCATTGGTTTTGTTATATTTAGCATAGAAAGATCTAGGAGGTTCAAGAATTGATAACCCGTTGACTCTCTTAAATGATTGTTCGTAAATGTCACAAGTTTATCTTGTATATTAAAATGCATTTCATTTGTTTCAGAACACTGAACTTCCGACAACAACATAAAATTCACCAAGATACCCGACATTTTTATATTATGTAATTCCATAAATTTCCCAAAAGGACGATTCTTCAAAATTACCAACTGTTCTTTTGTAAGAAATTTCTCAACAAATTTAACAAACTTTTCATCCCCTCGCCATACAGAGACTGATGCGTGTGTCTGTCCACTCTTCCGGAGGAATATAATAGTCAGCAACTTGTCCAAATTGACGTCTCATCATTTAGCACACTAACATGAGCAAAACATAAAATTCAATCAGGAAAAAAAAAAAAAAAAAAAAAACACATAAAAAACATTACCAACAAAAATACATTACCACAATGCATTAAGAAAAACGTAAAAGAAAAAAAAAAAAAAAACACAAAACCCTATTCAAATAAAATAGAGACACCAACAATTGAAGGAAATAACTTATCAACAAGTAATAAAATAGTAACTAATAACTTACAGATGATATTGAAACCCCACTAAGAGAAATCAATGAAAAAACTGATAAAGATGATATAGGAAACGTGACAAAGCAACTGCCTTCTTCAGCTTTAAAGTGAACAAACAAAAATAAAAAGTAAATTACAGGAAGAGCGGGCAAATATATATTGAACAAAAAAAAAAAAAAAATTTAAAACGCACACGTGCTAACCACGTGACAAAAGTTATGCCGAAAGCGGCATAATGTAAGTGTGTCGTGAATAAAAGTTTGCCGTTGTGGGTATAATCGTGTGGCTTTATATAAAGTTCAAATTAGTCTATTTTAAATTGCCGAAAGCGGCATAATGTAAGTGTGTCAGGAAACGATTGGATTTCAATTGAATGAGGATACAGGGAGTTTTGCAGTTTTTTCTAAAAAAAAAAACCAAAACAGTTAGTGAAATTTGAATTGAAGTAAGTGCAATTATTGACAAAAATACAAAGAGTTTTTCATTTTAAAAAAAAAAAAAAAAAAAGAATTAATACATTTTCAATTGGAAGTAAATTTAGCAATACCTATTAGAGATATTGGGAATAAGAGTCACTTTTTAGTTATCTTTTTTTATTTCTAGAGAAAAAAAAAACTGTTACTACGAATTTAGCAATATGCCGGAAAGGGCAGAACTTCTGTTCCCAACGGGCAAACTTATGCCGGAGGCGGCAAGATTATTTGGCTTGACTTTTGCATATTAAGCTCTTTGGATTTCAATTGGATTTTTTTTTTTTTTTTTTTTTTTTTTAAAACCAAAAACAGCTACTCAAATTTAAATTGGAGTAACTGTCGCAACTATTGACAAAAATACAAAGAATTTTTCAGTTTTTCTTTCCATTTTTATTTTTTTTAAAAACAAAACAATTAATACATTAATTGGAAGTAACTGTCGCACTTATTCGAGATGTAACTGTCACTTTTTAATTATCTTTTTTATTTTTAGGAAAAACAGTTACTTCCATCTTAGAAGTATGCCGGAAGGGCGTAACATCCGTTCACAAAAATGGCAAAAGTATGCCTAAGTTAAGGCGTACTACAATAGAGCACATTGAAAAAGTGAAACTTCATTATATGTACGTAAATGAAAGACCAATTTACATATACATCATTCGAAAAAGGGGAGACACAATAACATAACACTTGCCATAAATAACAACAAAAAAATCAATTCACTTTCCTAACTCTTCTCAAAAGACAAGATATATCTTCAACAAAGTTAACTCAACCGTTTCTCAATCGGAGTACCGCTTGGTGTAAGCAAACACCAATTAGGATAACCATCATCTTCTTTGTTTCCATCTTCGCATCTCGACGTTTTCTACTATCTTCAACAGCAGAAATGCTACTTCATTTACATTTTGTGATGCTTCATTAGAAGAAAACAGATAATCTCCGCATTGAAAAGCATTATTAATTGCAGCAATTTCTTTAAGTGCTTCTTTTTTTGCGCGGTCTTCATTTTCTTTCACAAATTCCTTTTCAAACTGAGAAAGAGTTTGAGTTTTATCAGACAGTTGACTTGATGAAGAAACAGCAGCATCACAGAGCATATCGAGCATGGGAGACGTCTCATTTTTTGTAAACCTTGCTTTACAAGATTCCTGCAAATCTTTTCCAAGATTTGCATCTAACTTCACCTCATCATTCACTGAATAACCCAAATCAGTTGTCTTTTACCGTATGCACAAGCTTTACAAGATTTGTTTTCGCTATGCAAATAACTAAACTTTCAACACAATGCATCACATAATCAAATTTACTTTCCAAACTGTCAAGTCTACTTTCCAAACAAGTTCTTTTAGCACTTTCAGAAGCTGCTACACATGACTTTGTTTCATCATGTACACGAACTAAGCTATCCACAGCATTAATCGCACCAACAAAATTTTTATCCAATTCTTCGAAACGGCTATCCAAAGACTACAAAACAACGAAAAAAAAAATTAAACAAAGAAGAAAAGAAAATGAGAATAAACAAAAACAACGAATGCAAATGCAAAGTATACATATCATATTAACAAACTCAAAAATAAAAAAATAAAAAGCCATACCTTTACTTGATTGACAATTGTAGATCGTTCATCATCAAGTTGATTCTTCACACTAGACAAAACACCCCGTATAACGTATCAATAAAACAACACATTACTTTTGATGTCATTAAATTAATGTTGAATAAGTATGCCGGACCAAAATGTAACTTAAGTCCGAAAATGAAAACGCTTGCCAGAACGTACCCTAATATGAAAGGAGAAATGTATGCGGAAGTCCGAAAATGAAAACCAAAAAATATGCCTCAAGGGCATAAACTTTCAAAACCAAATAAAATGAAAATATGAGAAATGTATGCCTAAGGGGATTTTAAGTTTGCAAAACCAAAAAATATGCCTCAAGGGGCATAAACTTTCATTTCCAAAACCAAAACAGAGAAGACTGCAAAATGTGTTACCTACTAAAATAAGTCTCAAAATGAGAACAAGATGCCTAAGAGGGGCAGAATTTTATGAAAGGAGAAATGTATTAAGGGCAGATTCTACGTTTGCAAAAAAAAGTATGCCCCAAGGGGCATAAACTTTAATTTCCATAACCAAAACCACAAAAATGTCACCTACTA
Source organism: Lycium ferocissimum (assembly GCF_029784015.1). Taxonomy (NCBI): domain Eukaryota; kingdom Viridiplantae; phylum Streptophyta; class Magnoliopsida; order Solanales; family Solanaceae; genus Lycium; species Lycium ferocissimum. The sequence continues at coordinate 31,921,316 of NC_081345.1, read as the reverse complement.
AAATACTCTACCACAAGGCCTCTAAAATAAAAAGCCATACGTTACCTACAATTGTAGATCGTTCATCATCAAGTTGATTCTTCACACTAGAAAAAACACCCCGTATAAAACAATAAACACATTACTTTTGATGTCATTAAATTAATGTTGAATAAGAATAAACTTAAGTTCCGAAAATGAAAATTGCTAAGAGAAATGTATGCGGAAGGGCTTTTAAGTTTTACCTACTAAAATAAGTCTCAAAATGAGAACAAAGATGCCGGTAGGGTAAAAAGTATGAAAGCCTAAAAATAAACTTTAATTTCCATAACCAAAACAAAAAAGACTACAAAAATGTCACCTACTAAAATACTCTACCACAAGGCCTCTAACTCGAATTCAAAAACAACCAAAAACACAAAAGGCAAAGTACAACTTACATCAACTATCCGAGAAGTAACTTCGTATGGAAAAACCGCACGGAAGAACAAGGGCTCGAATCATCGTGAAATTTAAGTGCAATCGGATAATCCAAAGATCTCTTGTTCCGTACCAACAACAACAAAGATGGACAATAAATTTCTTGAATCGCTATAACACAATATAAACACATCAATTAGACAAAAACACAAAAAATAACAAGAGGGAAAAAGAACCAAGAAAAAGAAGCATCAACAAAAGGGAAACACATACTTTTTCAAAGATGGAAGAAATTATCAGTAATAACTTTATAATCAACTTGCTTTGAAGGACCCCAAGACAACATACGAGGAGACTTCAGACCATGAAAACTTGAAAACCCTCGAAAGATAGGGAAAACTTCCAACAGCCACACATTTAAAGCGTAAGGGAAACCACTAATCATATAACGTGTAGATGGCATGCTCTTGAAAGTCTTCACACAACCACGAATCGACCGTACCAACCAATTAAAACTAAGGGAACCCCAAGGATAAGACACTCGAGACCGTCATCATCAATTATCTTCATTAGATGACCTTTAACAACACATTTCTCGTTACGACCCAACAAAACCCTCTCCATTATATAGATCTCAAGAAGTCTAACAGATCACTAGATCTTTCCCAAAAACCACCAAGACGATTACTTGACTTGATCCGTAAGAAACTCTTGAGATCACACAACCTTATTCTATCCCGATTTGGAAAATAAAGTCTCAACAATCTATTTGGCCCGCTAGACACAACACTAAAATCGCCAAGACAAGAATCCAAACCAAGAATAAGACGGAAACACTTAATCAAATACACACACACGATCAAATATCTTAAACTTTAACGCACTATCATTACTAGATGAAAGTTGCGATAAGATCAAGCAATGGAAAATACTATCACTCAAAGGACATCAACCAAATCCATAAACCGTCCAAACACACCCTTTTTCAACAAGTCCAATTGAGAGACACTCAAAAAGGACAAAATCAAACTCCGAAAATGAAAATCACCACTCCACATGCCACCTCCTTCAACCCAAAGGTTCAAACTTAACCAAGGGATGTTCCTCCTATAAAAGAAAAATCAATGTCAACAAAAACCAAGAATTTACATAAGAATAAACCAAAAATGAGAATGAAAATAATTAACATATACCATAATAAAAAATCGCCCCTAGACCGGTACACAAATACCGCATAATAGAAGAAAGAACCAAAACACATAAGATTGCATAAAAACAAAATTATTAACAAGACAACACCAAAAACCAAAGACACACAAAATTATTAACAAGACAACACCAAAAAACCAAGACACACATAAATTAAGTTATGAAGTTATGCCGAACAGTATAACTTTATGCCTAACCGATAACTTCGCTTTCAAAAACCAATAACTCTCACGGACCCGCATATGTTGCCTCGCACAAACACAGCCTTCATGAAAACACAAAGTTACTAAACAAAAAAACACCAAAAATCTTAAACTAGAGTTTATAATCAGGAAAACATATAAACTATCATAAAAACCAACATTATTAAAAAAAAAAAACACCAAAAAATCAAAACACATACAAAGTAACTTAAATCACGAAATTATGCCGAATAGGCATAAATGTAGTTTTAAAAAACAAAATTCTGCCGAACAGCATATGCCGCCTCGCACAAACACATTCTTCACAAAAACCGCATTATTAAACAAAAACAACAAGAACAACATAAAACAAATGCTCACAGCAAAACTTCAAAGATTCAACAAAGAGAAAACCAAAACGCATATTAAAATCAACTAAAACATATTACGACATTCATAATACGACATTCAAAAAACCAAAATATATACATGGGCAACGAAAACTAAAGTTCAAAAAATCATACGTACACTTTAACAAAACACTATAATTTTAAATCAAAAAGGATCAATTAAATATAAAAAACGACGAAGACAAAGATATCAATTCAACAAACAACAATTTAACATAAAAACAAATATTGAAACGAGCAAAAGATCCAAATTCGTACCTAAATTTTGGAACGTATAAGACAAACACAAAACAAAGGAGGAACGAAGAAGCAAAAAAAGAAAAGAAAAGGGCAAATGACGAAATAGAAAGGGTTTTAATGGGGTAAGGGTAATTTCGTCAAAAAACTTTCATTAAACAAGCGACAGGAGCAAAAATTAAAGAAGGCATAAATGAAAAGAAGGGCACTCCGCGCAAATAAAAGGTATTTTAATCATTTTTTTGCACGGATTGCCCTTCTTTTGGGGTGGTCTTTAAATTTTGCCCCTCATATTTGTGTTCTTTAAGTTTTGCCCTTCGCTGATACAAAAAAATAATTTCGCAAGACAGTAAGGGAGAGTGTATGCTGGATCCAAAGATACAATCCTTAAGTAAAAACCAAAGTTATGCGGAGGGGCGACTTTGCCTTGAGACTTTTTTTTTTTTTTTTTTTTTTTTTAACTTTTCAAGGCACACTTTTAGTTAAGGCATACTTTTGGTTATGCCTTAATTAAAAGTATGCCCCATAAGGCATAGTTCCTTAAGGAAAAATTTTGCCCCATAAGGCAAAACTAAATTATGCCTTGAGGAAAAGTTATGCCCCTCCGCATAACTTTAGTTTTTCCTTAAGGAAGTTATGCGGGAGGGGTACTTTGCCTTGAGATTTTTTTTTTTTTTTTTTTTAACTTTTCAAGGCACACTTTTAGTTAAGGCATACTTTTGGTTATACCTTAATTAAAAGTCGCCCGTAAGGCATAATTCCTTAAGGAAAAGTTTTGCCCAATAAGGCAAAACTAAATTATGCCTTGAGGAAAAGTTATGCCCCCTCCGGCATAACTTTAGTTTTTCCTTAAGGAAGTTATGCCGGAGGGGGCAGACTTTGCCTTGAGACATTTTTTTTAAAAAAAAAAAACTTTTCAAGGCACACTTTTAGTTAAGGCATACTTTTGGTTATACCTTAATTAAAAGTCTGCCCCATAAGGCATAATTCCTTAAGGAAAAATTTTGCCCCATAAGGCAAAACTAAATTATGCCTTGAGGAAAAGTTATGCCCCCTCCGGCATAACTTTAGTTTTTCCTTAAGGAAGTTATGCTTGAGGGGGACTTTGCCTTGAGACTTTTTTTTTTTTTTAAAACTTTTCAAGGCACACTTTTAGTTAAGGCATACTTTTGGTTATGCCTTAATTAAAAGTCTGCCCCATAAGGCATAGTTCCTTAAGGAAAAGTTTTGCCCAATAAGGCAAAACTAAATTATGCCTTGAGGAAAAGTTATGCCCCTCCGGCATAACTTTAGTTTTTCCTTAAGGAAGTTATGCGGAGGGGAGACTTTGCCTTGAGACATTTTTTTTTAAAAAAAAAAAAACTTTTCAAGGCACACTTTTAGTTAAGGCATACTTTTGGTTATACCTTAATTAAAAAGTCTGCCCATAAGGCATAATTCCTTAAGGAAAAGTTTTGCCCCCATAAGGCAAAACTAAATTATGCCTTGAGGAAAAGTTATGCCCCCTCCGGCATAACTTTAGTTTTTCCTTAAGGAAGTTATGCGGAGGGGGGACACTCCTCCACCCCCCGCCTTGCGAAATTATTTCTTTATTTTATGCTTGAGCGGGGGTTCGAACCCAAAACCTCAGGTATCCAAGCTAAGGGCAAAACTTAAAGACCACAAATATGAGGGGCAAAATTTAAAGACCGCAAATATGAGGGGCAAAATTTAAAGACCACCCCAAAAGAAGGGCAATTCTGCGAATTGCATAAATAACTTATCCTCCATGTCATCTGAATAGCCCGAGTTCCCAGCTAATAAGAATAAGAAGTTCTACCACTAGTATGTTTTCCCTAATGTACTCAAAGTTATCCAAAGATTATACGTATCAATTATGATCCTAGGACTAAATTATCCCACATCCAAGATAGCCAAACGCAGGTGATTTCCCATTCAACAGGCGAATCAAGTTAAAATTTTAATAGACATAAGCCTTACTAAATTATTATTTTCCAATAAACTTCAAACAAGCAACACAAGCGTAGTAACTTTTGCACTCATTTTTAGAACATTGAGAATCTCGATATAAGAAAGTTAACTTGTTTGATCTGTGTTTCCTTGTAATAGGCTATTGTGTCTGTGTCAGGAGGATGATGGCAACCACTCAAGCATGTTTAAGCCCATGGATGGTATGCTCAATAGGTGTTGGTAGGTTATTAACAACTTTTGACAACAAGCTGAACATTTCAAATTTGGCATCCATGGGAAGGTTAAATGATGAGTCAAAAGGCTTTATGTTTCACAACTTGGTTATTTACAATTGCAAGTGTGCGTCACATGGTACATTCTTCCTATTCAACCTTAGGCGTATGCTGACTCAATGTATAAGTCCATTGGCGATAGATATTAAATTGTTGAAGTTTGTGGTTGCTCCTGAGGAAAATTCAAACATTTTACTCTTCTTGCAGAAGAAATGTGCTAAAGAAACAGTTACAGGCGTTCTTGATTAAATTACGTTGCAAGATATATTTACTGGCTGTGTATCGCAATGCCCATGCTAGTTTCCTGTGATATGTTAAGAGTTAGCTATGATATGTTTTGGGCAATGAACCAATAGGCATCAATCTACATTTCTAGCAGACTCAGCTCAAAACAAATAGCTAAAGGGGGCCGCAAGTTAGTAACTCAAGTGCCAAGATGAGAGAAGCGCTTGCTATATAATTCAACCACCAAACATCCTTTTCTTATAAGGCGTTCAATCACAAACATCTTACAACCCGGACATAGGCTTTAACAAAACTTGCTAGCATTAAGTTTCAAAATTTGAAGCTCGAAGGAAAATTAATGAAGCAGTCAAAGCATAAAAGTCTCAACATCATCCCTAGAAGTAACAACTAAAATGGAAGCACCAAGCTCACATTCCGGTAAAAGCTTTTTTCCCACCACCACCGACTCAGTGAACCACCTTCAAGACATTGAACCTCACGGTTTTGGACAAAGGCACTGTAAAACGAGAAAATGTTACCACATACAATAACGAAAAATAAAGAAAATTACTATAGCAAAATAAAAACGAACGGTCCAAACTCGCATGATCACTCTTCAATAATAACATGATCACCCTCTTTCACACGGAAGCATGGTGATATGTGAGCTGGAATATTGGAGTGCCTCTTCTCATATCTGACATATTAATTTACATGTTACAACTAACAAAAGAAGAAGTTAAGCGGCCAATATATTTAAAAGTGACAAGCTCTTGCCTCTGGTACTTCTTGACATAATGTAGGTAATTCCGTCAAACAATGATGGTTCTGTTCATCTTAGCACTGTGGCATGCACCAGCAAGGATACGACCTCGGATGGAAACATTGCCAGTGAATGGGCATTTCTTGTCAATGTAAGTACCTAAATTCAAACAGACCAAACCGTTAGGTTAGACCATAGAACAAAGAGAATTAAGCAATCATAGCCATTTTAAAATGCAGAAAAAAATTGCTTGCAATATACTTTTCTATATTTGAAAGCCAACATTAAGTTCATGCAACTTATTGTTATACAGGGTTTTAAAAAGCACGTAAATCTAAAAAGTAGTCGTGGAAAATTTACCATCTAAGCCAAACATAACTTAAGTGAAAGAATCCCAACGGATTATAAGCAATAACAAACCGCGTTAAGATTCACAAGAGCGTAACATGTACAATTCTTTCTTATTGGCAAAATGATGATCACATGTACATAAATTAATCATTGTTGCTTTGTAAATATTTACTATCTTGGCAAATGAGAAATGAACGAAGCATAATCCAGGTGAGGTTTTGGCTTTTTCAAGCCCTACAAGTTGCTTTTGGCTTGAATCATATGTACATCGATCAAGTCCATTGTTGGACAAGAACAGCAGAGAGGCAAGTGTCAAGGCTGCGAATAAGATACTTAAAAGCAGTTCTAAGACAAGATGTAGGATACTTTGATCTACGCGTGGCAAGCACGGCCGATGTCATAGCTAGTGTCTCCGATGACGCTTGTAATTCAAGACCGCGTTAGCTTAATTTGTTCTTTCATTATTCTAAGTTTAGTAAAATCATTCGAACATTAATTAATAATGTTTATAATTTGGAATTAATACGGAGTTCCGAGCTTTTCTTGATGAACGTAGCAACATTTATTGGGTCCTACGTGGTAGGATTCTTGATGATATGGAGGCTGGCAATAGTGGGATTTCCTTCTATTATTCTCCTAGTGATTCCGGGTCTTATGTATGGGAGGGCTCTTATGGACATAGCCAGAAAAATAAGGGACGAATATGGCAAAGCTGGAACTATTGTGGAGCAAGCAATTTCTTCTGTAAGAACAGTATATTCTTTTGTGGGAGAAAGCAAAACTATAGAAGAATACTCTACTGCTCTTCAAGTCCGTTAGGTTAGACCATAGAACAAAATTCAAACAAGACCAAACCATTAGGTTAGACCATAGAACAAAGAGAATTAAGCAATCATAGCCATTTTAAAATGCGGGGAAAAAATTGCTTGCAATATACTTTTCTATATTTGAAAGCCAACATTAAGTTCATGCAACCTATTGTTAACGGGGTTTTAAAAAGCACGTAAATCTAACAAGTCGTTATGGAAAATTTACTATCTAAGCCAAACATAACTAAATTGAAACGGATCATAAGCAATAACAAACCACGTTAAGATTCACAAGCAGGACATGTACAATTCTTTTTTATTGGCAAAAGGAATCATCACATGTACATAAAGTGATCATGTGCTTTATAAATATTTACTATCTTGGCAAATGAGAAATGAACGAAGCACAATGGATGAAATGAAATAACAAAATTGCATTAAACACGTTCTACAATGTGTTTCCCCTTATGTACTCAAATTGCATCAAACAATATTTTGTACACACTCCACAATCATCAATTCCTCTAACCCTCCAGTATGGCCACAAAATAAGTTCCTAATAGAAAGATTACCAAATGCCAACAACATTGCAAAAACTAAAACTTCTTAATACGGATATACCAACGCCAACTACATTACAAAAACATAATCCGGATAGGTAGGCCATTGCTTTTGGCTTGAATCGTATATACATCGATCAATCTTAATCCCATCTAGTTGGCATTCACTACATGAATCCAATACATCAAAGTAGAAAATGATACGGAAAACTATATTCACTATCATAGATCAATCAACCATTCCTTAAACCCAAAATAATTGGCATTCACTACATTAATGTTATAGAATATCTGTTCTGCTTCAATCAGACCATCTGCAAATTAATTAAAAAACCTAATATCTAATATAAATCAGCAGATACAAAGTGAAATACATATTAATTAGATGAAATGAAATGAATATTGACCTTCAGTAGCCTCACGAGGAGTCTTGAAGCCTAAGCCAATGCTCTTAAAGTATCGATTCCCTCCCTTTCCCGGCCTCTTTCCCTTACCAGTCTTCTTTTGAGCCGCCAAACAAAAAACTCAAATCTTAGCCTCAAATTAATCTAATTTACGGAATTGAACGAACAAAGCATAGAGCATTGGTGAGGATACTGACCTTAGAAAAACACCAGGTACGCTTCAAAAAAGCCTTCTCAGTCTGCAACACAAAACAAATTCATTAGATTTTCTCTATACAAACTCATAATGTGACAGGCAACACGTGTGTGTGTGTGTGTGAAAGAGAGGAACCTGCTCCGCCATGATTGAAGGGTAGTTGAATTAAACGAGGAGAGACGCGCGGCACCAAAACCCTAATAGGCAGCAGAGAGTCACGACTTAGATAAATATAGGCAGGATTGCTATATTGATTGGGATGGGCCCAAAATCCAACCAACTAAAATTGTAAACTTTGCTGTATTTTAATCGCGCAATTCGCAGAATTGCCCTTCTTTTGGGGTGGTCTTTAAATTTTGCCCCTCATATTTGAAATTTTGCTTTTAAGAATTAATATAGGGTGTGCCTTAACTAAAAGTGTGAGGGGCAAAATTAAAGACCACAAATATGAGGGGCAAAATTTTCCAAGGCCTTAAAGACCAAAATCCAAAATTTAAAGACCAACTAAAATTGTAAACTTTTGCCCTATTTTAATATAATATGGGCCATTTGCACGATACCTTTCAAAGGCAGTGGTCTTTAATTTTTTGCCTCTTCACTAAAATTTCTTGATTTCGGGTTCGAACCTTTGCTCAATCAAAAATCGCAAGATAGAGTTTCGATTCGCAAGGCATGCAAAACTCTACCTCATATAGAGTTTCAAACTCTACCTTTTTTATTTTGACGTAGTTGGAATTTTACAAACCTCTGCCTTACGATTTTTTTTTTTTACTGAGCTGGAGTTCGAACCCAGAACCTCGGGGCATTAGGCGAAGGGAAAAAAAAAATTAAAGACCACCAATTTGAGGGTGAAAAATTAAAGACTAGTGCCTTTGAAGGACAATCCACACAAAACAAATGTTTTAATATCGCTATTTAATATGTACCCATGTTTAAACCTTTTTTTTTTTTGGGGTACGTCAATCCACTTCGGAACAACTTCTTAAGTTAGGTTTTGTGGATGACGAAAGCCTAAGTCTAAACAAATATGTATGAAGTATTTAATGGCTGAATTACTGAAATTCAGGCAAAAAATGATTGAACTCATTCACGCATAGCTGAAGTTCAGGCATTAAATACTTCAATCATATGCGTTTGAAGTTAAAAAAAAATTAAAAAAAAAAAAGAATAAACTCCAGGTATTGTGCATGCACTTCAACCATATAACCATATAAAACTTTAGATACCGCATTTTTGAAGTTGATGTGAAGTGTGTACATTTGTAAATTTTTGTCCACTGAGTGATGTTTTAAATAGCGGTCTCATAATCAAATTATATATGCACTTCGAGATTAAAATTGATGGGTGATTTTACTCACACTTTTGAGTTTCGACGAATGTTATGTATGACTAGTTCTCAATATAATAATTAGAGTCAAACCTTTTTATAATAGCCTTTTTTCTCTTGATTTTTTTTCGCCTTTTATAGCGATTGATTGTTAACAATGTTTGATTGAAAATTATTTGATTGTTATAGCCAAATGTCATCCTATTTTTTTAATGTTATTAAAGGAAAAGTATTTAAATTTAAATTCTCAAACGTAAGATTTCATATGGCATATGAATAATAATCAATGAATCAATAATTGTCTCACATAATTTGCTTTGAACTTAGAGCCTTACGAGATGAAAAAATTTATCTAAACAAAATACAAATATATGCAGATCGTTCAATGAAAAATATTTACTAAGCATGCTTGATGTAGTATTCTTTGTCAAAATCGGTGTATTTAAAAGTCAATATATTAGGTCAAAATCCTAGACCAATTGTTAATTATCTTAGAAATCCTATCTCTGTATGTGGCTATATGACATCAAAATAATGTCAGTATTTTTTCTTTTAAGAAAATAAATAACCAGCAACGAAAGTGACAAATAATAGAAGTCAATTGAAATTTATGAAAGAGTTTTATAGAGGTGTAAATTTTACAAGAATATACGATTATATTGCAGGATATGTCATCATAGGTAAAAGATTTTATGAAGATTTCATAAATTAATACTCCCTCCGTTTCAATTTATATGAACTCATTTGAGTGGACACGACATATAAAAAAGAGGGAAGACTTTTGAAACTTGTGGTTCAAAATAAACCTTGAAAATTTGTGTGGCTGTAAATCATTCATAAAGTGAATTTATTTCCAAATTGGGAAAGAGGTCATTCATTTTGGCACGGACTAAAAAGGAAATAGGTTCAAACGAATTGAAACAGAGGGAGTACATTCTATTTCAAATTTGAAGATTTTATGTCCAATTTCATACTGAAGTTAAATAATTAACTACTTCAAATCGCCTCACGTAGAGTGGGACTCAGGAGTAACTAGTAAAAGTTGTAAAGAAAATTCATAACATCTGCGTTTGGGACTGATTTGCTCCATTTAACGATAGTTCACTTAAATACCCCACAAATTAGTAAAACTCAACTGACAATAAAAGCGCTGCCAACTCAAGTCACCAAATATCATTTTTTCATAAGGTTCAATCATCTTATAAGCTAATAGTACATAGGCTTAATAAAAGAACTTGCTAGCATTAAGTTTCAAAATTTGAAGCTAAAGGGAAACCAATGAAGACAACTCAGTAAGAGCAGAAGTGTCCTGACATCATTCTTAGAAGTAATATTTAAAATGGGAGCACCAAGCTCACATTCCGGTAAAAGCCTTTTTTTCCCCACCAGCAGAACCAGCTGGAACCACTTTTAAGACATTGAACCTCACAGTTTTGGACAAAGGCCTGCGAAGAAGAAAATGTTATTACATTATACAGCAAAAATGAAAATACCGTAGCAAAATAAAAATAGGATGGTCCTAACCTGCATTGTCCAATAATAACATGATCACCCTCTTTCACAAGGAAGCATGGTGATATGTGAGCAGGAATATTAGAGTGCCTCTTCTCATATCTGAAATAGTGCACGTGTTAAAACAAAACAAAAAAGTGAAGCAGCCCACATATTTAAAGTGACAAGCTCTTGCCTCTGGTACTTCATGACATAATGTAGGTAGTTGCGTCGAACAATGATGGTTCTGTTCATCTTAGCACTGTGGCATGTACCAGCAAGGATACGACCTCGGATAGAAACATTTCCAGTGAATGGGCATTTCTTGTCAATGTATGTATCTAAATTTAAACACACCAAACTATTAGGTTAGACCGCAGAACAAGATGAAATTGAGCAACCATAGCCATTTTTACAAAATAGGTGGAGAAAAAAAAAGGGAACACAACTGTTGTTTTTGGAAATTTCTACCATAATCAGCCAAACCATATATGAAAGAATCCAATGGATGATAAGAACCAATAGATTGACAAGTAGGAATCGAGTTAAAGGTACATAATTTTTTTTGATAGGCCAAAATGAATCATTAAATGTATGTAGATTAATCGTTATGTTTTGGAAATATCAATCTCGAGAAATGAAAGCAGCACAATGAATGAAAAGCAACAACAAAATCACAACATTAAAAATTCCGATAAGCTATGAAAGAATCAAACGATGAGTGGTGCAAAGGATATGCAAGATGACTTGAAATCTGAGGTAATCTTTGTTTCTAAGACAGTCTTAACTATCCATCCTCTAGAGAACATTACACTAACAAGCATCATGTCCACATAAACGTCACAAAGATAGCTATTTAGTAAGTACCTTTTATTTTCTATTACTTATATGTAAATAAATGCAAGTCTCTTGGAATGCCTGCATAAGCATCTTACCGTGTGCTATTGATCTTAATCTAGACAGGTTGAAGCAGGAAACAAAAGAATAAATAAGCTAAAATTCAATCCACTGTTGTTCACCTCTAAAATTATGCCTTTTTGATTCAATACTTTTACGATATATTAAGGTCATCACATCATCAATATTATAACCATATGCTATTGAGATCCATACCTATAACCAACTGTCAGTAATGTGAAGGGTTTTATTCACATTATCATATCCTATGTAACATTTTTTTGATAAGAATGCTTGTTAGTTAGCTGCTAGATTAGTTAGTAGCGGTTAGTGTTTATAATATCCTAGGTAACTGTAATCAAATGCTGGTGATGTGAATGTGTAATCAAATGCTGGTGATGTGAATGTCTTTATTCCCTGTGGCAATTGGGACAGGTAATCTTCAGTCAAAAGATACAACTTGGCTCGTAAAATCCCAGATGTCCAGTTCTCGAAGGTTCAATGCATCTCTAGTTCTGTCGAAGATTTAAAAAAAATCAAGAGAAGACCACATGAAAACAAGGTGTTATGGATTGTCAATCAAACACATAATTATCCGGTTATGGAGTAGACTTCCAAATTACAGTGAAGAAATTCCAATTATTACTTCCAAAATATTTGTCTGCTCAAAGCAAGACAGAATAAATCAATCTTAAACAGAGATAAACAACTTATTAATAACCTGAATAACCAGCTAATAAAAAGTTCTACCACCCACCCGGTTAAACAAAATAAATTCTCAAGATACAGATTTACTGAATACAACCACATTGCAAGAACTAAAACTTCAACTTATTACATAATCCAGGTAAGGAATTGGTCTTTTCCATCAGGCACACCCATTGCTTCAGGCTCGAACCATATGTAAATCAATCAATCAACCATTCCTAACTCCCAAAGTAGTCGAAGTTACTTTGCATAATTGATTGATTGATTGATTCACTATACTAACTAACTAAGAAAGCTAATATAAATAAACAAATGAAATAAAGTAATTGAACATGTTTTTCAACAGAATTAGAGGAAATGAATATTGACCATCAGTGGCCTCACGAGGAGTCTTGAATCCTAAAGCAATGCTCTTAAAGTATCGATTCCCTCCCTTTCCTAGTCTCTTTCCCTTTCCAGTTTTCTTAGAATTGTCCAACAAGATAAACAAAAAAGCGCAAATCTTAGTCCTAATTCCTCCAACATACGGACTTGCACAGAAAAAAAAACATATGCTATATTTCGTCAAATACTTGAACAGATTTTTATGCTAAATTGAGTTGTTTTGTGTATAAATAAAATTGATATCCCATTTAGTTTAGTAGGCTATAACAATGTTTTGAAACAAAAGTACTTGTACATTTTGTCATCACAATTATAAAAAAAAAATTACCTACTAAAAGTTAACATATGCGAGAATATCAACTAATATTGTGCAGTGATCTAATAATGCAGAAGCAAAAGTTCTATTTACTTCAAGTAACAGTAGTAATTACGAAAACAACGACAAGGAAATTAAACATATATAACCTATAAGTGGGGCCACTGACCTTAGAAAAACACCTGGTTGCTTCAAAAAAGCCTTCTCTGTCTGTAACATAAAAGAAATACATTACATATTTTCTCTAAGAAACAAATAATTTGACAGGCAAGATGTGAGAGAGTGAACCTGTTCCGCCAAGTTTGAGGGTTACGAAGGGAGATGAACTTGGATGAGAAGAGATGCGAGGTAGCAAAAACCCTAATTTGCAAAAGAGAGTGAGGGATGTGTGGGCTTGGACAAATATATTCGCTCTCTTATGTAGTTTGGGATAGCTACTCTGGACTGGACTTATAAAATGGGCCAATTTACATGTGGGCTCAAAATAAAAACCAACGAAAATAGTAAAAGTCGCGCGATAGTTGTGTGTTAAGGAGGTTGAAAGCGATAATATAGCTTTGTTTGGCCAAGTTTATTTTTATCCAAAAATGCTTATTTTTTAATAAGTACTTATTTACAAAACGTGAAGTGTTTGACCAAGCTTTTGAAAGAAATAAGTATTTTTGGGGAGTAGCAGAAGCCGTTTTTTCAAAAGTTAAAAATCGTTTTTTCCCAAAAACACTTTTTTGAAAATCACTTTTGAGAAAAGTATACTTAGAAGCACTTTTTAAAAGTTTAGTCAAATACTAATTGCTGCTCAAAAGTGTCTTTTAAATTAATTGGCCAAATGCAAATTGTTTTTTGCTAAAATTACTTTTTAAAGTAATAATTTTTTTTAAAAAAATTGATTTTAAAAGCTTGGCCAAACAAGCTAGTAGTACGAGTCTCTCCTCACCAGCTAATGTATATATAGCTCCCTTTTGGCCATAGAGTTTGAGAGCATATTTCGAAAATTTATTTTCAAATCTTGGTTTGGCCATAAAATTTTGACAGATTTTGAAAACAAATCTTCAAATCCAAAATTCTGGCTCAAACTTGTTTTTGGTCCAAGATCTATGTTTTGGCCTTTTCAAAAATTTTAACTTTTGTATTTTATATAAAAAACAAAAAAAAAAAACCCCTGCTCCGCCATGATTGAGGATTAACAAGGAAGATGACTTGGATGAGAAGAGATGCGAGGTAGCAAAAACCCTAATTTGCAGCAGTAGTAAGTGATGCGGCTTAGAGAAGCTTATGTACTGCAGGTTGAGATAGAGACTCTGGATGGACATGCAATATGGGCTAATTTGCAAGATGGGCTCAAAATCCAACCAACTAAATTTGTAAAAATTTCACGGTATTCAATTGGGAAACTTACACAAATAGCTACATTTTAAGAGCTTCTAACTAGTTATAGCTACAAGTTGAAGATTTACAATTCGTAGCTGCTTTTGGCTGAATTTCAGTTGTATCTCGCATTTTTGAAATACAGCGAAATACAGAGAAATACAAAACACGTTAGAGTAAATTTAGGCTCTATTTTTGCAACATTTTTTTTTTTAAATCTGAGAGAAAAAATGGCCTATATTTTTTTAACATAATATTCTTTTCCTTTTTAAATAGTAAGTCAAATTAAATCAACCATCTTTCACAGAAATCACTAAAGAGTAAAATCAGGCCCTATTTATGGAACAGTTTTTTAAAAAAAAAATACAAGATTCAATTTAAAACTTCACATAAATCATGCAAAACGGTTGTTCTTCCATAAAAGCTTACGAATCTCTCTCAATTTTTATCACAATCAAAACTTTTTTAAATTCAAAAACCACTAAAGATTTAAAAACTTCCAAATACAGAAAAATATACACTGAATATAATGAAATATGGTTAATTGTTTAAGAAATATAAAGTTGTAGTATGCGTATATACAATGGAATACAATGAAATATATATGCTGTTTCATAAATTAGAAATACAAAATGCGAAAATACATTGAAATACAGCGAAATACAAAAGTCGTGAAAACAAAGTGTAGTAAAAATAGGCTCTATAGTTGGAACATTCACTATATTTACACCAAAAAAATATAAATATGTTGAAATACAGCAAAAATAATATGCTGAAATACACTGAAATATACTGAGAATTAAATATAATGTTTGTTAATACACAGAAATATACACTAAAATATACTGAAACATTTTATCAAGCACTTGGTGGGCATGAAGCTCCACAACTCTCATCAATGGTGTTCTCATGGGAAAGAAGCAAGTCGTCTCATATTGCTACAAAAAGGACGTTATCCGAAGATAAAAACTTTCAATTGAACTAGTTAATAAAGCTTCACTCCGTCGTTGTAACGACCCATTTGGTCGTTTAGCACTTTTAGGCCTAATATTCCTAAAACACCCTTTTCGTGGTCTAATCTTGCTGTCTATAGTCTGCGATAACGGGTGATTCGGTTATTTAATTGACGAGTTTTAGTCCTCATTTGACATTCGAGGACGAATGTTCTAAAGGAGGAGGAGAATGTTAGATCCCGTATTTTTATACGTCGAGTTATTCGTGAAAGAATCAACGTGAGATAGAAACTTCGGATTTTAATTTCTAAACTAGAACTAATCGGGTACAAATTTTACTTAGTACAAGAATGTTGTTGGAAATTAGGAACTACCTTAATTGTGGTGTTAAGTTAAAATTGGTGACAATAATGAGCAAACAAGAGCATCAACATCCAAGGTAAAAAGGATGACTCAAAGTCATCTAAAACAAGGTTATTATGGAAGACATACAAATATGCATTTAAATGTTGATTCATCCACTACATTTTCATTATATTGTGGACAATTAAATTCGAAGAAAAATACATGTAAATTTCGGCCAAGGTGGATAAAAAAGAAGACATCCATGTGAGGCATACATTTGAATATTGAGGGCATCTATCACTTTATGAAAGCATGCATTATTTTATGAAGACACACATATTAGGAAGAATACTTGCACACTTAAATATTGACATTCATCCTTGTATGATTGCAATGGACAAAGGTTAGTGTATGATTCATTCACTACACATGCAATTGTCTCATAAACAATTAAATGGAAAGAAGAAGAAAGGGAACAAAGGGGGAAGTTCAGTAGAAAGTTAGAGAAAAGAATTGAAATTTTGTGTAAAGTTAATTGAGTGCTCAATGTCATGAGTGGAGCATGTGTTGTGTCCAACTTGTAGGCATCATAATTTAACCAAATAATGACTAAGGAATCAGCCATTACATTCATTTTCAACTTCACAACAAAGAAAGAAAACCTAGAGGGAGAGAGGGGAGAGCTCACGGCCAAAGGGCTGATTTTGGAGCTCTTTGTGTGTTGATCAAAAAAATTATTTTTCCAGGGTGTTTCAACCCTTTAGAAGGTCCCTAAAATGTGAAGATATTCTTTGGAGCAACAAGAACCATTTTCCATCTCAAGTCACCAACTCTAGCCAAGTAGAGAAGTCAAGTTGTCAAGGTAAGATCTAACTTTCTTTTCAAGTATTAAGGGTGATGTAGATGTGTGAATATAAGTTGTATGCATGAAATAAGGTGTGTTGATGTTGGAACATGATAGTAGTTATGGGGTTATATGTGTTGATGTTGAAGTATGGTTGTAACTTGACGAACATGAATCGCATGCATAAAATCATGAAAGTTGGTGTGGGAATGTTAGTTGGCCGTAGGGACTGTTTTGGTGGAATTAATAGACTGATTTTCTTTAATAAATATGGTTGTTACTATCATAGATCTCATGGTAAAAAGAATGAAAAGAATTGGAAGGTTAAAGGTGAAGTTATGTTAGTATGAAAATGGTTGAATCTATGATTTTATGTGAGTGATGTTGAAGCATGGTGTAGCCGTGTGTGGACTGTTTTGTGAAGAAGTTAGTGAACTGTTTTTACTTGATATTTTGATTGTTATTATCAAGAATTTTATGATGGAAATGAAGGTGTTTAATGGTTGGAGTTGAAACTAAAGTCATTTGTGAGTTGTTATAAGGATTATAAAAATGACGATATAGCGTAGTTGCGTATGAATTGATGTTGTACTTGTCGTGTGGATAGCTGGTCATAACT
>NC_081345.1:31891505-31903979 GCF_029784015.1 Lycium ferocissimum | reverse complement strand
ACACAAAATAACAAATTTTCAAAATATGCTCCCAAAATCTATGGCCAAAAGGGAGCTATATATACATAAGCCGGTGAGAAGAGACTCGTACTACTAGTCTGTTTGGCCAAGCTTTTAAAATCAGTTAAAAAAAAGTAATTTTAGCAAAAAATAATTTGTGTTTGGCCAATTAATTTAAAAGACACTTTTGAGCAGCAATTAGTATTTGGCTAAATTTTTAAAAAGTGCTTCTAATTGTATTTTTCTCAAAAGTGATTTTCAAAAAAGTATTTTCGGGAAAAAACTATTTTTAACTTCTGAAAAAACAGCTTCTGCTACTCCCCAAAAACACTTATTTCTCTCAAAAGCTTGGCCAAACACTTCAATTTAAAAAAAAAAAAACTTATTAAAAAAATAAGCATTTTTAGATAAAAATAAGTTTGGCCAAACAGGCTATATTACTGCTTAGCTTACTTAACACAGGTTAGGACCTTAACACAGCTATTGCAAGACTTTTACAGGTCGTTTGGTACACGGTATTAGCTGGGATATCCTAGCACTAACTGTGGGATTAATTTTGTTCCGTGTTTGATAATAAATTTATACCTTATATCAAACAAAGTATAAAGTGCATCCCAAACTTAAAGAATATCTCATCTGATCCTATTAATCCTGGGATTATTTTATCCCATCTCCTAGATGGGAGAAATTAATGGAAAATTTCAGTTATAAACAATTTATGGGTCAAAATTACATATTCATAGCCCATATTTTAAATTACAAACCTACAGCCCAACATTTCATGACACAACTTGAATATTCACCTTTATCCAACAATATACAACTTTATACACCTACTGTAGACAATGTATACACCTTGTATAAAAGTTTATAATAATGTATAAGACTAATATACAATATTATACAACAATACATAACTTTATACATCTACAATGTATAAACCTTGTATAAAAGTGTATAATAATGTATAAAACTAGTAAAAAACTGAAGAGAAAAAAATGGCTATGGCGGGTAATTTCAAAAAGATGGGCTAAAATGGGTAAATATTTTGCTATAATTAGCATATAGTGTAAAATTCCCTAAATTAAACCCAAGAGATGGAATAAATTAGTCTCAGAATTATAATCTGGGGTAATTTTGTCTACGTACGTAACGGCCCCTTACTATTTTCGTTGGTTTTTATTTTGAGCCCATATGTAAGTTGGCCCATTTTATAAGTCCAGTCCAGAGTATCTTATCCCAAACTACATAAGAGAGTGGATATATTTCTCTAAGCCCACACATCCCTCACTCTCTTTTGCAAATTAGGGTTTTTGCTACCTCGCATCTCTTCTCATCCAAGTTCATCTTCCTTCGCAACCCTTAAACATGGCGGAACAGGTTCCTCTCTCACATCTTGCCTGTCACGTTATTTGTTTCTTAGAGAAAATATCTAATTTATTTGTTTTATGTTACAGACAGAGAAGGCTTTTTTGAAGCAGCCTGGTGTTTTTCTAAGGTCAGTGTCCCCACTTATAAGTTATAGATATGTTTAATTTCCTTGTCGTTGTTTTCGTAATTACTACTGTTACTTGAAGTAAATAGAACTTTTGCTTCTGCATTATTAGATCACTGCACAATATTAGTTGATATTCTCGCATATGTTAACTTTTAGTAGGTAATTTTTTTCGATAATTGTGATGACGAAATGTACAAGCTCGATTTTGATAATTCCGCTTCTTATGGGTTAGGCAACTATCATCACCATAGGTTTTCAGCATCTGGTGATTTTCATAGTCCTTATGGGTCGGGCAAATATCATCATCACCATAGGTTTTTAGCATCGCGATTTGGAAACAGTAGTCACGATAGGTGGAGGAGAAATAATGATTGGTGGCAGAAACTGTTTCTCATGTGTAGTATAATTGGTTGGAAGCTTCTTGGAGAGGTTTGAGAACCCGTCTTCGTTCATAATTCATCTGAGATTGGTTGCAGGAGCTCATTTGTGAGATTCTTCGGGTTGTTTGTCCAAGGGAGCATGGAACTGACAATGGTGCTAAAGCTCGATCTCATCAGATGTAGTTCCCTGTCATTTGGCTGCTTTTAACTTGTGTGCCTTTTATTATTTCTTTTTCGCGGTACATCTTATTTAATTGTTACTCTTCTTTTTGTCTAAGAGGTGTGTAACTTTAAAAAGTAATAGTAATAAGCTAAATTGCCAACTGAAATGCAATATTTGATTTGTCTTTAGGGGGTACCTTTGTCTTCCAAAAAGTAGGAAGCCAACAAGTTACCATTTATTATTACATTATTCTGTGAATTTTGCAAATGGCATAAAGAGTTGTGTTGACAGTAGATTTTGAATACAACTCACGACACATTTTAAATAGCTAACATCACATTACAAGTTGTATTTAAAAATGCGACTTAAGCTGATGTTATTTTCCATATTATTAGTTATCTCAATTAACTCAGGACACATGTAAATCGCATTTCAAATATGTGTTTTACATTTTTGGGACTCACAAATATTATATACTAGCGAAATTTTCCAGTCAAAATAGTTTAGAACCTTTTTTTGGGGGGAGGGGGGGTTGGTCGTAAAAGGACTTACATTATAGAAGGAAAGTTGCGCACATACAGAAAGCATATCCTACCACTACTACTATACTATGCCAGGAAAAAAAATTGAAAAATTTGATTTGGGTGAAATTTTTCGAAGTTTTGAAAATGCGTCTCGCCATAATTTTTCAAAACATATTTTACTTTTTATTTTGAAAAACGTGAAACATCATTACTTATAAGTGTTAAAACTATCAAGAAAACCCAACCAGACATAGCATATATACTTGCTAATCCCAAATTAGGCAGAACATTTTATCTTAATAACAACTGCTAATAACACACTTACTAGGTACTGCAATTCAAATTACAATATAAAGATCCATCCGTGCAAGAAAAAAAAATGATAGTAACTAGCTATTCTTTAATATAATCTTCTCACATTGTACGAATAATCTCTTCACGACGATAGTAAGTAGTAACTAGCTAAAGTTTCTTCTTCTATTGTTTGGGCACAACTTAACTTGTTCACTTTATAGAAGAGACTGCATTAGTTGTGGAAACATGGTAGATACGATTTTAATGAAGAAACATGGTAGATAGAATTAGCTTGGTCATAAATAGTTTTTTTTTTTTGGTTTTTTATATAAAATACAAAAGTTAAAATTTTTGAAAAGGCCAAAACATAGATATTGGACCAAAAACAAGTTTGAGTCAGAATTTGGGATTTGAAGATTTGTTTTCAAAATCGGTCAAAATTTTATGGCCAAACCAAGATTTGGAAACAAATTTTCAAAATATGCTCTCAAAATCTATGGCCAAAAGGGAGCTATATATACATTAGCTGGTGAGGAGAGACTCGTACTACTAGCTTGTTTGGTCAAGCTTTTAAAATCGATTTTTTTATAAAAAAAATTATTATTTTAAAAAGTAATTTTAGCAAAAAACAATTTGCATTTGGCCAATTAATTTAAAAGACACTTTTGAGCAGCAATTAGTATTTGACTAAACTTTTAAAAAGTGCTTCTAAGTATACTTTTCTCAAAAGTGATTTTCAAAAAAGTGTTTTTGGGAAAAAACGATTTTTAACTTTTGAAAAAATAGCTTCTGCTACTCCTCAAAAATACTTATTTCTCTCAAAAGCTTAGTCAAACACTTCACTTTTTGTAAATAAGTACTTATTAAAAAAATAAGCATTTTTGGATAAAAATAAACTTGGCCAAACAGGCTATATTACTGCTCAGCCTCCTTAACACAACTATTGCGCGACTTTTACTATTTTCGTTGGTTTTTATTTTGAGCCCATATGTAAATTGACCCATTTTATAAGTCCAGTCCAGAGTATCTATCCTAAACTACGTAAGAGAGTGGATATATTTGTCTAAGCCCACACATCCTTCACTCTCTTCTGCAAATTAGGATTTTTGCTACCTCGCATCTCTTCTCATCCAAGTTCATCTTCCTTTGTAACCCTCAAGCATGGCGGAGCAGGTTCACTCTCTCACATCTTGCCTGTCAAATTATTTGTTTCTTAGAGAAAATTTGTAATGTATTTCTTTTATGTTACAGATAGAGAAGGCTTTTTTGAAGCAGCCAGGTGTTTTTCTAAGATCAGTGGCCCCACTTATAAGTTATATATGTTTAATTTCCTTGTCATTGTTTTCGTAATTACTACAGTTACTTGAAGTAAATAGAACTTTTGCTTCTGCATTATTAGATCACTGCACAATATTAGTTGATATTCTCGCATATGTTAACTTTTAGTAGGTAATTTTTTTTTTATAATTGTGATGACAAAATGTACAAGTACTTTTGTTTCAAAACATTGTTATAGCCTACTAAACTAAATGGGATATCAATTTTATTTATACACAAAACAACTCAATTTAGCATAAAAATCTGTTCAAGTATTTGACGAAATATAGCATATGTTTTTTTTTTCTGTGCAAGTCCGTATGTTGGAGGAATTAGGACTAAGATTTGCGCTTTTTTGTTTATCTTGTTGGACAACTCTAAGAAAACTGGAAAGGGAAAGAGACTAGGAAAGGGAGGGAATCGATACTT
The DNA here is from genome assembly GCF_029784015.1 of Lycium ferocissimum. NCBI lineage: Eukaryota > Viridiplantae > Streptophyta > Magnoliopsida > Solanales > Solanaceae > Lycium > Lycium ferocissimum. Next base: position 31,899,374 of record NC_081345.1, on the reverse strand, counting down.
TAAGAGCATTGGTTTAGGATTCAAGACTCCTCGTGAGGCCACTGATGGTCAATATTCATTTCCTCTAATTCTGTTGAAAAACATGTTCAATTACTTTATTTCATTTGTTTATTTATATTAGCTTTCTTAGTTAGTTAGTATAGTGAATCAATCAATCAATCAATTATGCAAAGTAACTTCGACTACTTTGGGAGTTAGGAATGGTTGATTGATTGATTTACATATGGTTCGAGCCTGAAGCAATGGGTGTGCCTGATGGAAAAGACCAATTCCTTACCTGGATTATGTAATAAGTTGAAGTTTTAGTTCTTGCAATGTGGTTGTATTCAGTAAATCTGTATCTTGAGAATTTATTTTGTTTAACCGGGTGGGTGGTAGAACTTTTTATTAGCTGGTTATTCAGGTTATTAATAAGTTGTTTATCTCTGTTTAAGATTGATTTATTCTGTCTTGCTTTGAGCAGACAAATATTTTGGAAGTAATAATTGGAATTTCTTCACTGTAATTTGGAAGTCTACTCCATAACCGGATAATTATGTGTTTGATTGACAATCCATAACACCTTGTTTTCATGTGGTCTTCTCTTGATTTTTTTTAAATCTTCGACAGAACTAGAGATGCATTGAACCTTCGAGAACTGGACATCTGGGATTTTACGAGCCAAGTTGTATCTTTTGACTGAAGATTACCTGTCCCAATTGCCACAGGGAATAAAGACATTCACATCACCAGCATTTGATTACACATTCACATCACCAGCATTTGATTACAGTTACCTAGGATATTATAAACACTAACCGCTACTAACTAATCTAGCAGCTAACTAACAAGCATTCTTATCAAAAAAATGTTACATAGGATATGATAATGTGAATAAAACCCTTCACATTACTGACAGTTGGTTATAGGTATGGATCTCAATAGCATATGGTTATAATATTGATGATGACCTTAATATATCGTAAAAGTATTGAATGTGATGACCTTAATATATCGTAAAAGTATTGAATCAAAAAGGCATAATTTTGAGGTGAACAACAGTGGATTGAATTTTAGCTTATTTATTCTTTTGTTTCCTGCTTCAACCTGTCTAGATTAAGATCAATAGCACACGGTAAGATGCTTATGCAGGCATTCCAAGAGACTTGCATTTATTTACATATAAGTAATAGAAAATAAAAGGTACTTACTAAATAGCTATCTTTGTGACGTTTATGTGGACATGATGCTTGTTAGTGTAATGTTCTCTAGAGGATGGATAGTTAAGACTGTCTTAGAAACAAAGATTACCTCAGATTTCAAGTCATCTTGCATATCCTTTGCACCACTCATCGTTTGATTCTTTCATAGCTTATCGGAATTTTTAATGTTGTGATTTTGTTGTTGCTTTTCATTCATTGTGCTGCTTTCATTTCTCGAGATTGATATTTCCAAAACATAACGATTAATCTACATACATTTAATGATTCATTTTGGCCTATCAAAAAAATTATGTACCTTTAACTCGATTCCTACTTGTCAATCTATTGGTTCTTATCATCCATTGGATTCTTTCATATATGGTTTGGCTGATTATGGTAGAAATTTCCAAAAACAACAGTTGTGTTCCCTTTTTTTTTCTCCACCTATTTTGTAAAAATGGCTATGGTTGCTCAATTTCATCTTGTTCTGCGGTCTAACCTAATAGTTTGGTGTGTTTAAATTTAGATACATACATTGACAAGAAATGCCCATTCCCGGAAATGTTTCTATCCGAGGTCGTATCCTTGGTACATGCCACGGTGCTAAGATGAATGAAACTATCATTGTTCGACGCAACTACCTACATTATGTCATGAAGTACAGAGGCAAGAGCTTGTCACTTTAAATATGTGGGTACGCTTCACTTTTTTGTTTTGTTTTAACACGTGCACTATTTCAGATATGAGAAGAGGCACTCTAATATTCCTGCTCACATATCACTGTCACACCCCTTTTTAACCCGGAATTAAAGTAGGAGTACAACATATTGGTGATTCCTATTTTTTTGTTTGTTTTAAGGAGTCGCCACCTAATTATTTATGGTGAATTAGGACACCTAAAGTTCATCAAAGTTATATTTAAAGTTAACTGTGTTTAAGGTCTGCGAAACTTAAGATTCTAGGTAAGGGTTCAATTAGTCTAAAGGGAAGGTATTAGGCATCCTTTAAGACCCATTAACAATGGTTAACCGACCGGACTAAGATTTAATTAGGCTAAGTGTAAATGTAATACGATAGAACGAAAAATGATTTTTTGTGAGTATTGATAAAGTCGTTTAAAGTAGAATTAGTAGAAAATAGTAATTGCATAAAAGAGTTTAGTTAAAATAAATTAAGAAGTGAAACATGTAATGTTTATATGTATTTGGGAAAAAAAGTAAGTTATGCCGACTCACAAATTAAAAAGAGTTAATGTAAGATTAACATTAAATAAATTTTAAAGATTTCATAGAAAGACTATTAATTTAATGTATATTGTGCGAAAGTTATTTTAAACAAATATGTATTTCAAGTGTTGGAAAGGAACTAAAGTGAAGTAGTTACCCACATAATTAGTTTGCCTTTTATCTCTCAAAACAAACCAATATTAGTGTAAAATTTGTGACGTTTTAAAATTCATAAGATAGTAATAATGAAAAATGATTTCTTTAACCCAAAAATATGTAGGTATGCTATTTGAAAATCAATTACTCAAATAAATGTTATAGATACTATGAATAGTTTTAAAAATAGAAGTGAATGTAACTTGTGAAATTAACTACCCATTATTAAACTAAAACCCTTAATGTCACTAAGGTTTATTTAATCTAGTAAGGCAAAAATAAAATGTTAGTCATACAAGGCAAATAAAATACACAACCATAAAAATAAGGAAGAGAGGAAAAGGTTAAATGGATCTGGCCCATTTATTAAGGCCCAATTGCTGCGGACTGTTCACGTTATTGGGCTTCAGCCCAGTAAATTCCCTTATATGGCTGCTACGGGCTGTTCCTGTCTATTGGGACTTTGGCCCAGATTTTGTTTTCTATTTGTGCTGCGAACAGAGGCTGACTCGAGAAGAAGATGTTTTGGGCTTTGGCCCAACGCCAAATGCGGAAGGAGATGACGAGTCGCTTGGACTCGTATGCGATAGTCATGCATAAAATGAAAGAAAAAGATTAGTATATAGTCAACGAATAAGATTAGACATGTAAAATATAAGTTCAAAACAAATCAGTAGGTTATATATATCATATGTATGTTCAAGTATATCTCATGTATACATGTTTATAAGGATGTATTGGCTAAAGTATACCTGTCGTATACATACATATACATAATCAATACAAGTATACCTAGCATGTCAAGCTGAATAGCAGCAGAAATATCACATGTTTTATGAGGGCTGCTTGAATCAATTAACACACAGATTATCAATTAACCCAGCAGACAAATTAACCATTTTATCATCAATTCTAGTGACTTATTGTACTCAAACAGAACCAAACACAATAGTCCAATAAATTGCTGCCCAGTAAAGGTAAGAGAAATATATATTCTACAGTCTCATTTAAACAAGTACCCAAACCAGTGCATTGTGTGTGTTGCAACAATCAAACGTAGAAATCCAGCATACATTCAGCAATATTCATGAGAACATTCTCCAGATTAGCAATAAAGAAAGGTGAAATGAACATGTATCTAACTAGCAAGCAGACTTAATTGCTACCAATGCTACCAATTAACATAACTGCTAGATCTTGTAGATCACTCATCAAGGCATGAATCACTGCATTATCATGTAATAGTTTTTTAGAATGTCAACTAAGTATGGTAATCTACATCAAGTACATATGGCAAGGCAATGGAACACATGATGGCAGACATTTCATTCACAAAGTTCAACAGGTCACTTGCCTAAGTTTAAAGTCGCTAGACTGAGTTTTGAATGCTTAAACTCTTTTGAGTCCATTCTGATTTTTATAGCACCAGAACCAACAGCAAATTAAAGGTGCCAGCCTTATAGTTTTTCGAACAAAATCACCAAAGAGGGAGCATCCAAAGGGTCAGGGTCAGTTTATAGATCAGCTTGTATCTCATTTAACCAACACTTATTCCCCACTGATTTAGATACTCTATTCCTCCAATTTGTCTCCTAGTTTCAGTTCCTTTTAGCCCTTTATAACATACCAAGAAAGAGAGAGAGAGCACTTAACAAACACAAGAAAGCAAATAAAAAAGGAGCTGGAGGGTCATGCCAAAATCAGAAGGAAACAGTAGCATAGAGTAGCATGGGTATGCAGCAGCCAAGATGAAAGAGAACAGCCAAGTTACAGCATGTTTGAAGGGAAGAGATTATGCAAAACTTATTCCATGATACATAATGACATATCTAGTACAGGGAGAATAATCAACTCTAGATAAAACGCAATCCAAGCAACAAACTGAGTGTGACAGTAAGAATGCATCAGGGTAAGTTATCACATTCAAACGAAAGGAAATAGACTAGACAAGTCATGGAGTCAGTCACTGTACAAAACAGATGAGTTCAGAAATAATTCCAGAAGCAGATGTGGGCATGAGCAGGAGACAATGCACAAGTACATACATGTGAAATTCACGTCATGAAAGACCTTAATGACACAAGCAGTAATAAAGTCAAACACATACTCCTTTGAAAGGGCAAAGACAGATAGTAGGCAGCAGCTGTAGGCAAGGCAAAAGGGAGAAGTATGCAGCTGCCGTGGACAAGCCAAGGCAAATTAGGTTGATGAATAACTCAAACATTGATGTAGAGCTGAATGGAGTTTTTCCATACAGTAAGACATAGAGGGAACATTTCAAAGTGGGAAAGCACTGCAGCAGACTGACCAAGGAGTTGGCACCAATAAGAGCATTTTAATCATTTTAGGCATGTCAGGATATGGGAACAGTTTTCAACTTTATAAGATCCTCAATATATTTAACTCAAACAGGGGTAAATTCGAATGTCCGAGCATATTCCAAGATAACTTGCTCTTTAACACTTCCCTATGCTAGGCTGATTTGTTTACTTATGTAGCAATTCGTAATCATCGAAAAGGGATCCCATGGTGTTATTATTCAGTGAAAAAAGAGATCTTAGTCCAAAGTAGGTAGTGCTTAAGCCTTGAGGGTAGATAGTTATAAGAGAGCATACATCAAGTCAACCGTTAAAATAACTTCAACTCGGGCTGCTTCAAAATCATACAACCAGTTCTCTTTATAAGGTCAAACATAGACAATCCCAAAAATATTTAAAACATCAGATTAACACTCAAAGAAGAAGCAAGAGATAATAATATATGCATCCGAGTTATTCTACATTATAGGCACAGGAATCTTAAGATCAGGTGAGACCTATTACTTTATCTTATCAATCTGTTAATCAGCCTACTAGTCCTTCATCTACCTTCTAAATAAACTAGTTCCCTCATTAACCTATTATACTACCTTATCTCAGGTTAAGACTTTTGTTTCTAATGAACTAAATGCTTGGATATGGACCCTGTTTTCAATCCTTTTATGCAACTGAACTTCTAATATGAAAACCGTTAAGAGTCTTTTCAACCTATACTAGTCCATATTTAGAAAAAAATATTCCTTTCAGTTGTTTATCTATCTTTAAATGGCCTAAACAAGTCTATATGATCTAAATCAAGTAGTAAACCACTAAAACGTAGACTGGTCATACATATTAGCTAAAGATTAATGAAGATCAAACGACAACACCATCAGCCGCAGGGAACTAAAGAAAATTGAACTTAAACTAAGTTAACACATGAACACACAGACACTATTAACTGCTATTAAACTGCAAAATCCAAACTAAACTAAGACATGACCCTACAAACATTATTAAAATCGAAACTAAGCTAGATAAACCTGACATGCATAATATTCTACATTACTGAACTGAGATTCAGCCAAACTACAACAAACACACGAACATATCAGAAACTTCAGATTTGGAAGAAAACGAACACACTGACCTTTTGTGGGTGCAGTGAACGGGGTGTCGACGGCCTCGAATCTACTCGAACTCGAAGAACCCGATTAAAGTAACAAAAGTTTCCAGCCAAAAATAGAGTGATTGTTAGCTGTTCTTTTTCGAGTAGGGCAATCTTTGATGATTAAAACTTGTGTTTTGTAGGGAATTTTGTGGTTTCTCGATCCTTGTTGATTCCGGTGTCTTGCTCGTCAGATCCCCCTTTTTATGGAAAAAAAAATGGAGGAGCGTAGTGGAGCGGAGGAAGAGGAGCGTAGGGGAGCGGCGGTGAGTGGAGGGGAGCGTGTGTGGGGTGCGACGGCGTCGTGGGGACGAGGATATGATGGAGGTGAGCGGCGGAAAGGGGAAAGGCAAAGAGAGAGAGAGGAGAAAATGAGGGATGAAGGAGGCGGAGAAAAGAGTAAGAGAAAGAGAAAGAGATTTAGGGTAAAAAAAAAAAATAAGTGGGCTGGACCGGGTCGGGTAAAAAATGGAATTGGGCTGGTTGATTAATTTAAATGCGGGCTGATATAATGTGGGTTGGGTATTGAAATGTGGGTTGTTTATTTGGGTAGGGAAATAATATGGGAAAACTACGTATATATACATGTTAAGGAGAAATATTTACGAAACGTAACGATAGCTTTCCTTATTTACAAAACATAACGATATATTACAAAACATGACGGATTTTCATATATTTTTCGTTTTTTTATTTTTTTCCAGAAAATATATATATTTTTATAAAAAAAAATATTTTTTTTTAAAAAAAATATTTTTATTTTTAAAAAAATAATTTTTATATATATTTTTTAAATATTAAATTTTTTTTTTGCTCAATGGCTTAAAAATTACCTCATATTTCTGTGTATGAAAGTTGTATGAAATGTGTATGTGTGAGCAAAAATTTTTAATATAATTTTCATATACAAAATTTTGGTAGAAAACTTTAAGCCTTGAATATTGTATGAAAATTGTTACAATGTTGTTGTAGTTGTATTAATTTTACAGAGTAAATCTGGGTCACTTGACTCTTTATACATGAAAATGTGAGCGAAGTTTTAAGACATGAGAAGATACAAATTTCATATTGTTTTCATACACACAATTTTGGGATTTTTTAAGCCTTGAACGAAATATATACATTTCATACATTTTTCATACACTAAATTTTGAGCAAACTTTTTAAGTCTTGAAAATGCAGATATACACATTTCATACAACTTTCATACATAAGTTTTTGATAAAAAAAATATTAATTTTTTTAAAAAATAAAAATAAATTAAAAAAATATTTTTTTAAAAAAAAATAAAAAAATATTTTTAAAAAAATGATTTTTTAAAAATAAAAAATAATTTAAAAATAATTTTTTTTTAAATATAAAGCATGTTTTGTATAGGATTTGTAATGTTATGTTTTGTAAATATAAAACTATCGTCACGTTTCGTAAATATTTCTCCTTAAGATGTATATATATGTCAAAGACCCAAATAATATTGTATTTGTATTTTGGGCCATTAATTTGGCTGAAAATCTTCCTCTATATAAATTCTATTGGGCTTCTAATTTAATGACTAGTACTATGATAATTAATGATTAATATGTAGAAAAATAAAGATTTTACAAAGTGTTGTCTTGTAATTAATTTAACGAGTCCAAACCCGAAAATGATTTGTGATAAAGTAATGCTCGTAATGTTGAAAATAAAAGTAGCGATATTAATAGTAGTAGCAATAAAAGTGAAAATAAAGTATTTAGCTCGTTAGTAAATTTAGAAGCCCGATTAAATAAAATTAAATAAAGGAGGGATAAAATTTAAGTCAACAATCACCATGCTTCCTTGTGAAAGAGGGTGATCATGTT
>NC_081345.1:31868635-31891405 GCF_029784015.1 Lycium ferocissimum | reverse complement strand
CAAGTATGATAAATTCTCCTTGACCAATTTAACGAAAGTTCAGAAGACTAATAAGCAACATAGAACAAGCAGTATGGGGTCACATACTCCAATGGAAGAGTAAGCAATTTTATCCACTAACCTTTGCGCAATTTTTAGCATTATGTTCGAAACTCCCACAAACAAAACATGGCTTCTTACGTCTAGCTGAAGTACAGTTAACCGCAGCATGACCCTCTTCACCGCAATTATAGCATGTTCCTCAACTCTTATCTGGAGAATCAAAGTACCTGGGGCCCCGCTGAGATCATATAGCGAATAATAAAGATGTAGGACCAAACCAATCCATATTTTGGATTATGGAAAAACATCACTGCAAATCATATTACTTCAACTCACAAGAAGCCTCATCAGAGACCTCAACAGGATTCTTTTTGGCTTCACAATCACCAGTATACAAAGCTTTAGTAGTATCTATATTTTTTTCTTCCCTCACTTTGTCCTCCTAATGCATTAAAAAAGAAGTAATCAGCAATGCTAGAGATCACAAGCTCAACATTTAATATGTATTATGGTTTCTAAGACACTAGAAATATTTTCAATAACTTCCAAATTAATATAAAACAAACTACAGTTTTAACCTTGCGACTGAAAACAGAAAGGGGACAAAATATAAAGCAGAAATGACAGTAATTAGTATTTATTCCAAAAAGGGTAGGGGTGTCAAATTTAGACCATTAAATGTAAAAGTGACTAAACAACTTATAATAAACAAACAAGAAGATTTGAAACGGTTTTGAGTAATTTCAACCTGATTGACCCAACTCTTCTTAATCCGATCAAACTTTGGGCAAGTTTGACCCGACCAGTTTACGAGTCAACTCATTTAAACTTGTCCAGATTTAGCCTAACCCATCCATTGACAATTGAAATATAATGTGTATTTCCTTTCGAAACTTTTCCTCATCTTGCCTGTGATGGGGTTCAGACAATGGGATTCTGCACATTCAAATGCGATGTTTTTCCTATTAAACTGACTTTTCAATTGTTAGTTTTACAATTCCTTCATTACCATCGAGATAACACACAAACCAAATAAGCCTCTTAAACCTTTATGGCAAGACAAACACCAAGGGAATACTAATTTTCTGAAGACTGCTGGCAATACAACAAGGAAAAAAATACGCAGTAATATACAATTTGCAAAAATCTAATAGCCAATTTACAGCAGACAATTCAAACTACCGGAAACATGTCGCTGCAGAAGCTTTTGAAACCCTTGTCTATTCCACCTAACACCTGAACAACAAAATTGAGAAGGAATCCTATTAATCAACCACATATTAGTAAAATTAATTTAACTTCTAAATGCTACATTTTTATAACCAGCTCCTAAATGCTACATAAACATGCTTCCACCAGTGATTCTCAATCCAAATAAATAACTAATAGCAATATAAATGTTTAATCGATTTACAAAATTCAACCACTCATGGGATCCTCTTCGATCGCAATAAATTGGTCATTTTCTTCTTCTTTTATTTCTCACTATTTCCACTTACCACTTTCAAATTTGTCAAAATCTCAGCTTCTTCCTTATCAATAACACTGGAACACATGTTAGTAAATTGATTTAACTTCCAGATGCTATATGAACATGCTTCCACCAGTGATCTCAATCCAAATAAACAACTAGTATCAATATTTAATAGATTTAACAAATTCAACAACTCACGGGATCCTCTTCGATCACAGTAACTTGGTCATTTTCTTCTTCTTCTACTACTATTTCCACTTACCACTTTCAAATTTGTCAAAATCTCAGCTTCTTCCTCATTGGAACACACCCGTAACTTCTAAATGCTACAAATTTGTATAACCAACTTCTAAATGCTACACAAACATGCTTCCACCAGTAATCCAAATAAACAACTAATAGCAATATAAATGATTAATTGATTTTCAAAAATTCAACAATTCACGGGATCCTCTTCAATTTGGTCATTTTCTTCTTTTATTTCTTTCTATTTCCACTTACCACATTGGAACATGGCCGTAACTTAGCCTTCTCTACGATTTTCAAGCTGAGATCTTCATCGTCACTGCGCTCACCCAATTTGGGTTCGGAATTTGATCCTTGTTCGTCTGATTTCTCCATATTTTCCCGCTTATCCATCAGTCCGATTTCTCGTCTCTTAGATCCGAATAGAATTAAACCCTAATCCCAAAATCCCCCAATTGTGTTGCAGTTTGACTTTATGAAACATACGGGTAGAGACTGGTGGATAGGGCTTCGAATTTATGATGGACCTTTGGAACCCAACATGTTACTTTCATTATATTAGAATGATGCTCATGACTGGTCAAATCAAGACACAGAACAATCAATAAAAAAGGAGAGATAAATAACTTATCCTCCATGTCATCTGAATAGCCCGAGTTCCCAGCTAATAAGAATAAGAAGTTCTACCACTAGTATGTTTTCCCTAATGTACTCAAAGTTATCCAGTATTATACGTATCAATTATGATCCTAGGACTAAATTATCCCACATCCAAGATAGCCAAACGCTGTGTGATTTCCCATTCAACAGGCGAATCAAGTTAAAATTTTAATAGACATAAGTCTTACTAAATTATTATTTTCCAATAAACTTCAAACAAGCAACACAAGCGTAGTAACTTTTGCACTCATTTTTAGAACATTGAGAATCTGCTGATAAGAAAGTTAACTTGTTTGATCTGTGTTTCCTTGTAATAGGCTATTGTGTCTGTGTCAGGAGGATGATGGCAACCACTCAAGCATGTTTAAGCCCATGGATGGTATGCTCAATAGGTGTTGGTAGGTTATTAACAACTTTTGACAACAAGCTGAACATTTCAAATTTGGCATCCATGGGAAGGTTAAATGATGAGTCAAAAGGCTTTATGTTTCACAACTTGGTTATTTACAATTGCAAGTGTGCGTCACATGGTACATTCTTCCTATTCAACCTTAGGCGTATGCTAACTCAATGTATAAGTCCATTGGCGATAGATATTAAATTGTTGAAGTTTGTGGTTGCTCCTGAGGAAAATTCAAACATTTTACTCTTCTTGTAGAAGAAATGTGCTAAAGAAACAGTTACAGGCGTTCTTGATTAAATTACGTTGCAAGATATATTTACTGGCTGTGTATCGCAATGCCCATGCTAGTTTCCTGTGATATGTTAAGAGTTAGCTATGATATGTTTTGGGCAATGAACCAATAGGCATCAATCTACATTTCTAGCAGACTCAGCTCAAAACAAATAGCTAAAGGGGGCCGCAAGTTAGTAACTCAAGTGCCAAGTAGAGAAGCGTTCTTTGCTATATAATTCAACCACCAAACATCCTTTTCTTATAAGGCGTTCAATCACAAACATCTTACAACCCAGTACATAGGCTTTAACAAAACTTGCTAGCATTAAGTTTCAAAATTTGAAGCTCGAAGGAAAATTAATGAAGCAGTCAAAGCATAAAAGTCTCAACATCATCCCTAGAAGTAACAACTAAAATGGAAGCACCAAGCTCACATTCCGGTAAAAGCTTTTTTCCCACCACCAGCAGACCCAGCTGGAACCACCTTCAAGACATTGAACCTCACGGTTTTGGACAAAGGCCTGTAAAACAGAAAATGTTACCACATACAATAACAGAAAATAAAGAAAATTACTATAGCAAAATAAAAACAGAACGGTCCAAACCTGCACGTGTCAATAATAACATGATCACCCTCTTTCACACGGAAGCATGGTGATATGTGAGCGGAATATTGGAGTGCCTCTTCTCATATCTCGACATATTAATTTACATGTTACAACTAACAAAAGAAGAAGTTAAGCGACCAATATATTTAAAAGTGACAAGCTCTTGCCTCGGTACTTCTTGACATAATGTAGGTAATTCCGTCGAACAATGATGGTTCCGTTCATCTTAGCACCGTGGCATGCACCGGCAAGGATACGACCTCGGATGGAAACATTGCCCGTGAATGGGCATTTCTTGTCAATGTAAGTACCTAAATTCAAACAGACCAAACCGTTAGGTTAGACCATAGAACAAAGAGAATTAAGCAATCATAGCCATTTTAAAATGCAGAAAAAAATTGCTTGCAATATGCTTTTCTATATTTGAAAGCCAACATTAAGTTCATGCAACTTATTGTTATACAGGGTTTTAAAAAGCACGTAAATCTAAAAAGTAGTCGTGGAAAATTTACCATCTAAGCCAAACATAACTTAAGTGAAAGAATCCCAACGGATTATAAGCAATAACAAACCGCGTTAAGATTCACAAGCAGAACATGTACAATTCTTTCTTATTGGCAAAATGATGATCACATGTACATAAATTAATCATTGTTGCTTTGTAAATATTTACTATCTTGGCAAATGAGAAATGAACGAAGCATAATCCAGGTGAGGTTTTGGCTTTTTCAAGCCCTACAAGTTGCTTTTGGCTTGAATCATATGTACATCGATCAAGTCCATTGTTGGACAAGAACAGCAGAGAGGCAAGCGTCAAGGCTGCGAATAAGATACTTAAAAGCAGTTCTAAGACAAGATGTAGGATACTTTGATCTACGCGTGGCAAGCACGGCCGATGTCATAGCTAGTGTCTCCGATGGACAGTCTTGTAATTCAAGACTGCGTTAGCTTAATTTGTTCTTTCATTATTCTAAGTTTAGTAAAATCATTCGAACATTAATTAATAATGTTTATAATTTGGAATTAATACAGGTTCCAGTTTTCTTGATGAACGTAGCAACATTTATTGGGTCCTACGTGGTAGGATTCTTGATGATATGGAGGTGGCAATAGTGGGATTTCCTTCTATTATTCTCCTAGTGATTCCGGGTCTTATGTATGGGAGGGCTCTTATGGACATAGCCGAAAAATAAGGGACGAATATGGCAAAGCGGAACTATTGTGGAGCAAGCAATTTCTTCTGTAAGAACAGTATATTCTTTTGTGGGAGAAAGCAAAACTATAGAAGAATACTCTACTGCTCTTCAAGTCCGTTAGGTTAGACCATAGAACAAAATTCAAACAGACCAAACCATTAGGTTAGACCATAGAACAAAGAGAATTAAGCAATCATAGCCATTTTAAAATGCAGGAAAAAATTGCTTGCAATATACTTTTCTATATTTGAAAGCCAACATTAAGTTCATGCAACCTATTGTTAACGGGGTTTTAAAAAGCACGTAAATCTAACAAGTCGTTCGGAAAATTTACTATCTAAGCCAAACATAACTAAATTGAAACGGATCATAAGCAATAACAAACCACGTTAAGATTCACAAGCAGGACATGTACAATTCTTTTTTATTGGCAAAAGGAATCATCACATGTACATAAAGTGATCATGTGCTTTATAAATATTTACTATCTTGGCAAATGAGAAATGAACGAAGCACAATGGATGAAATGAAATAACAAAATTGCATTAAACACGTTCTACAATGTGTTTCCCCTTATGTACTCAAATTGCATCAAACAATATTTTGTACACACTCCACAATCATCAATTCCTCTAACCCTCCAGTATGGCCACAAAATAAGTTCCTAATAGAAAGATTACCAAATGCCAACAACATTGCAAAAACTAAAACTTCTTAATACGGGATATACCAACCGCCAACTACATTACAAAAACATAATCCGGGATAGGTAGGCCGGTTGCTTTTGGCTTGAATCGTATATACATCGATCAATCTTAATCCCATCTAGTTGGCATTCACTACATGAATCCAATACATCAAAGTAGAAAATGATACAAGTAAAACTATATTCACTATCCGCATAGATCAATCAACCATTCCTTAAACCCAAAATAATTGGCATTCACTACATTAATGTTATAGAATATACGTACCGTTCAATCAGACCATCCGCAAATTAATTAAAAAACCTAATATCTAATATAAATCAAGAGATACAAAGTGAAATACATATTAATTAGATGAAATGAAATGAATATTGACCTTCGTAGCCTCACGAGGAGTCTTGAAGCCTAAGCCAATGCTCTTAAAGTATCGATTCCCTCCCTTTCCCGCCTCTTTCCCTTACCGGTCTTCTTTGAGCCGCCAAACAAAAAACTCAAATCTTAGCCTCAAATTAATCTAATTTATGGAATTGAACGAACAAAGCATAGAGCATTGGTGAGGATCGACCTTAGAAAAACACCAGTCGCTTTCAAAAAAGCCTTCTCGGTCTCCGTAACACAAAACAAATTCATTAGATTTTCTCTATACAAACTCATAATGTGACAGGCAACACGTGTGTGTGTGTGTGTGTGAAAGAGAGGAACCTGCTCCGCCATGATTGAAGGGTAGTTGAATTAAACGAGGAGAGACGCGCGGCACCAAAACCCTAATAGGCAGCAGAGAGTCACGACTTAGATAAATATAGGCAGGATTGCTATATTGACTGTGGACTGGACTTAGAAAATGGGCTAATTTTTACAGATGGGCCCAAAATCCAACCAACTAAAATTGTAAACTTTGCTGTATTTTAATATAATATGGGCCATTTGCACGATACCTTTCAAAGGCAGTGGTCTTTAATTTTTTGCCTCTTCACTAAAATTTCTTGATTTCGGGTTCGAACCTTCGCTCAATCAAAAATCGCAAGATAGAGTTTCGATTCGCAAGGCATGCAAAACTCTACCTCATATAGAGTTTCAAACTCTACCTTTTTTATTTTGACGTAGTTGGAATTTTACAAACCTCTGCCTTACGATTTTTTTTTTTTACTGAGCTGGAGTTCGAACCCAGAACCTCGGGGTATTAGGCGAAGGAAAAAAAAATTAAAGACCACTAATTTTAGGGTGAAAAATTGAAGACCGGTGCCTTTGAAGGACAATCCACACAAAACAAATGTTTTAATATCGCTATTTAATATGTACCCATGTTTAAACCTTTTTTTTTTTTTTTTGGTACGTCAATCCGCTTCGGAACAACTTCTTAAGTTAGTTTTTGTGGATGACGAAAGCCTAAGTCTAAAAAAATATGTATGAAGTATTTAATGGCTGAATTACTCAAATTCGGGCAAAAAATGATTGAACTCATTCACGCATACCGAAGTTCGGGCATTAAATACTTTAATCATATGCGTTTGAAGTTAAAAAAAAATTAAAAAAAAAAAAGACTAAACTCCAGGTATTGTGCATGCACTTCAACCATATAACCATATAAAACTTTAGATACCGCATTTTTGAAGTTGATGTGAAGTGTGTACATTTGTAAATTTTTGTCCACTGAGTGATGTTTTAAATAGCGGTCTCATAATCAAATTATATATGCATTTCGAGATTAAAATTGATGGGTGATTTTACTCACACTTTTGAGTTTCGACGAATGTTATGTATGACTAGTTCTCAATATAATAATTAGAGTCAAACCTTTTTATAATAGCCTTTTTTCTCTTGATTTTTTTTCGCCTTTTGTAGCGATTGATTGTTATACATACATATATATATATATATATATATATATATATATATATATATAACAATGTTTGATTGAAAATTATTTGATTGTTATAGCCAAATGTCATCCTATTTTTTTAATGTTATTAAAGGAAAAGTATTTAAATTTAAATTCTCAAACGTAAGATTTCATATGGCATATGAATAATAATCAATGAATCAATAATTGTCTCACATAATTTGCTTTGAACTTAGAGCCTTACGAGATGAAAAAATTTATCTAAACAAAATACAAATATACGCAGGTCGTTCAATGAAAAATATTTACTAAGCATGCTTGATGTAGTATTCTTTGTCAAAATCGGTGTATTTAAAAGTCAATATATTAGGTCAAAATCCTAGACCAACGGTTAATTATCTTAGAAATTCTATCTCTGTATGTGGCTATATGACATCAAAATAATATTAGTATTTTTTCTTTTAAGAAAATAAATAACCAGCAACGAAAGTGACAAATAATAGAAGTCAATTGAAATTTATGAAAGAGTATTATAGAGGTGTAAATTTTACAAGAATATACGATTATATTGCAGGATATGTCATCATAGGTAAAAGATTTTATGAAGATTTCATACCGACCTAACCTAACCATACCGAATCGATTTATAGTGTTTTTTCAATAAAACCGTGGTTTTTTATTTAAGCTTAAAACCGTCCCGAACAATTAGGGTGGTCTTTTTAATTTATTAAAGAAACCGAAAAAATCCCGAACCGAACCGAATAGCTTTACATGTATGAAATATATTTTATATTTACAAATATGTTAAATTGAATATATAAAATATATTTTATAAATTATGTTTCAAATATAAAAAAGGATTTTGGCCACTGGACATATATGTATCAAATTCAACTTGTGGTTTCTGTGGCCTATAAGCTGATATTTTTTTGGCTCAATTGATCAACATTGCTGTCTTTGGCCATTTACTCTTATCCCTAGTCAATCAGTGAGGGATTCACGTCGTGATGATGCTATCGTTGTTTTCTTGCTACTTGATATAACACATTTCAGTTTAATTACTTTATATAATTTTTTAATAGCATTTACATTAAATATTTCAGAAGAAATAAATAGAAGTTTTATTTGATGGTCTCCTCCAAATAGGTTTGTGGAGGCCTGCGTCGTTACATTTTAATAAAGGTGTATTTTTAGGTGAACTTTAAAATTAAAATAACCGAAAATTAACCGAACCGTACCGATATAGAAGAAAAACCGAGATAGTGGGACGGTTTTGAAAAGTCTAATTTTGGTTATACAAAATAAAACAACCGAAAAATTGGGATGATATAATTTTTTAAAAATAAACCGACCGAACCGTCCCATTGACACCCCTATTGTTCACGCTTCAAATGTTCAGATTAGGACATGCGAGATAACACTTAAAATAACTCTTAAATGTATATATATTATTGATGGAGGAATTGAGTTGTTTTTCGCCTTAGGCAATGCTCACCTCTTAAATTAAGTTTTGGACGACCCAGAATTTTGAACAAGCAAATAATAAAAAAAGAAAGCAAAGTTTTAATAGACCCTACAAAGAATTGTACTGGAAAGGACAAGGGAGATTTGTCCCCTTCTCTTTAAAAGTTCATACGCGGTCACAAAACAAATTGCTTTGATGTCACACTATCTATCTTTGGAATAGTTAAAGAGAAAATTTTCCCAAAAAGCTGCTACTTTAGAGCCCGTTTGGATTGGCTTATAAGTTGCTTATAAGCTGTTTTCAACTTTTTTGAGTGTTTGACTGGCCAGTTTAAAGTCATTTTGTCTTAAAAATAAGTTTCAAAAAAAATAATTAATTCACTTGATTTATCTTATCTAAAGAATCCAACTTATTTTTTTTTTGGAGCATAAATTGTTCGCAAATTATAGGCATAAAGTTCATCCAAACAGGCTCTTAATGAACGAAATATTAAGATAAGTTTTATCAGTATGGGTGAGTTTGCTAGAAAAATGATTTTCATTAAATATGCCGGCACGAATAGCAGTCGAATTAAAAAGAGTTCTTTCTCCAAGAGAGGACCAATACATAAATGTTATACTTGAAGAATAAGATTCAATCAAACAGCACATAATGAATCATGCCTAAAGGCAGGTACTAGATAATGATATAACATAGGACAATTCAGATTTGATTGCATAAATTAACACGGAATATCGTGACATTCATGATCACTTCTTCTTGGCAATGAACAAACCCCATCTCTGTTCACCGGATGAAGTCCTGATTAATTTGGCCTTCCAACCTCCAACTATATCATTGTAGTCTTGCTGTAAAGTCCAAAATCAGAAACAAAATGAGATGAGATCTTACATAAAATAACATATACATTTCAAAGAGGGTGCAGAATATATGACAACACACTCACTTCAGAAAACTCCTGGATAAATGACTCTCTATCCTTCTCCACAATATCTAACTCTTTCTGGAGAACGTTCATGAACTGCAATGCAAGTAATAGACATTTTAGGTTTGTATCAGTGTCTTCCAAGCAAAGCACGTGACAGAATAAGAGTTTTAAGTTCAAATGTGATGCCAACCTATTTACAAAATCAGGTAACTATGATAAACATCCGAGTAATTAATAACCTCGCAACAAAGATAACTAATCGGACCACAAGTTAAACTACACAAATAGTGTAAAATATATCTATACTATCGGTCTATATAACTTAAATCTGAAATAAAGAAAGAAAAATCTAAACAGAACACGCACCTGTTCAGTTCGATCCTCAGCAACAACTTCATTGAAGCCAGCATCTCTGAGCATCTAAATTGTGCAATTATAAAAGTAGCCCTGTCAGTGAAAAACACTAGCAGAGAAGAGAATTGAGGCACATTAATTGTATGGGATAAATGTGTACCTGTCCATATGCTTCGACATCATGCAAATCATAACCTCTCTGTTTGATATATGCTGCAAATTCTTCTGATGCTGGTCCTGCCTTTTTGCAATAATCACTTATGAGGACTCTGCCTCCAGGCTTCAGCCACTTATAGAAGGATCTGAATAATGCAGGTTTGTCCTGCAAAGACTCAATAATTATTCAACCTTTAGGCCAAGAAAGAATTGTGGCAATGTAATGTTGAAGATGCTATCAAACTATTCACACTGGAGATACTGTATGGTACTTTGAAGGTCTATGTACCAAAACAAGATGAGTAAAACATACGATAACTTTTAGAGCAGGTGCACAATAACCAAGAAAATGAAATGAGATACTGTGTAGCAGCCTGCTAATTAATTACCTGGATGTGCAGGATAGTGTCCCGGCTGTATATCACATCGAATGATCCTTCAGGATATGTTTTCTCGGTGCAATCAGCAACCTCAAATTCAACTGCGCATTTGCGACCAATAGCACGTTCGAAAGCCAATGAGATCATGTTAACTGACAGATCAATGCCGACAACATGAACATCATACTTCTCAGCCATGTAAAAGTCGCCTCCACCAATGCCACAGCCAACATCAAGGACTTTTTCGCCAGGCTGAAGATCCATCATGGCAACAAATTCTTTGGTGGTGTCTGTTCAAAAAAAGTACAGAATAGTATAGAATATTAGATAACTGCTTGGACTAAATTACTGTTTTGTGGAAAGAAGAGAACTTGCAGGCGGATATGTCCTGAGAACAGGTGCGTAAGCCCTCACCAGAATGATAATTCAAAGAAAGAAACTATCTTAAGTAAGCTTCAGGTTCACTGACATAATTAAGGATTCTATAGCATATTGCATGAAGCGACATAAATGGAGTTGGGGAATTGAATAGAGAAAGTGGTGTAATCCAAGAGGCTTACCGATTCCTCCTGTGCTCACAAAGCCTTGCCCAAAGACTCGTTCATATCGCAGTATGCCATTGGACTTGTACTGAACAGTGTCCAAGAAATGCTGGAATCCCCTGTCATCCTCAGAACGAACCTTCTGCCATATCGAGCAAATCTGCAATTTGCAAACAGCAAGAACACATTGATTTACTTGTCAGGTGAATAATATCTAACCAATAGGGTAATGATGACAGCAAAGTTATACCTCATTTTGATTCTTTTTGTTTCTTACATAAGTTTCAATGCACTTATATCCGATGAGAGAAAGTTCATATGATTTTCCAGCACCATCCTTTGAATTACATTCTTGGAAAACCTGCATTAAATTACAATCAGAAGAAGAAAATCAAACAGCAGATTCAAGCAGTTTAAGTTGAGCTAAGAAAAAGCACGTGACTATTGTTTTTGGAGTGATCTTTTGCTGTCATAAAGCAAGGACTTGAATGAAACCATTACTATACAAACTGGTATTAAGTGCTCATCCTTTAACTTTTCACGCACTTATCACAGCTAGAAACTTATTGTGAAATTCTTCATAAATTTACAGAAAGAAATTTGTTTATAAAGGATTTCCGCAAAGAATGTTTTCTTTTCAGGAAATTTTACTGGGAAAAGAAAAAAAACAAAAGATCAACATACACATAGAATTAATGTAAAACTCTAGTCACGCATGCGGTAATTTTTGAGTGTAAATGGAAAACACTTTATAAGATGACCTTTGTATAAAATCTAGGCTCTCGATAGTGGGTTGGGTTGTTCTTTCCCTTGTGGTCTCCTGATTGATGGAAGCATGTCTCTCTAAAAAGTATATAGCCACCAACTTTCAACCATTTGACCATTCTCTCTGCAAGGTCCTGAACCTGAAAAAAAGGGGGAAAAGCAGTTTAAAATGTTAACTAGTAATCCGTCTAATAGGAAATTCAAGACAAATATATGAAGAGAAAGGGAGATCCTAAGAAGTTCATTTTACCAGAATCATCATCCATAGTAGATGTTCCTATCTACATTTGGAAAGTAGTATAATGATTGTAAAATGTAGGCTTGTTGGGAAAACTTTACACAAATTCTCCAGTTCTCTACAGGGATGATTCGTTCCAGTTCCAGAAATTTGGGTGGTGGTGGATAGATTAGAGGTTATAACCTATTGAACATTATTCTGTTTTCAGCCACCCTACTGCAAGCATGATCTGGCACAGAGGCTACATTTTGATGATGATATATGCATGTCACATGTTAGATGCAGACACTGCGACAGAAGTTATCGGACATGAGACTAAAATGATATTGATCAATCATGTCAATTCAAATATCATATGTCATTGACATAGTATAGTATCATATGTGTCTAGTGTCATACTTCCTTTTTAGCCCAATCATGACTTTTACACAATCCTCTTATTGAGATAGGCTTTTAACAAAAGTCCGCCTAGAAGGAACATAAGTTTTGAGGTGTTGTTCATTTTATACTGACCATGTCATAGGCATCATGTCCTGCCTCCTAGATTTGAGCTTACAAATAATTTACTGGTCATCAATTTTGTACTGTGTGCAACCTTATTGAACTTTCCATGCAGGAAGCAAGGAAAACTGGAAAAATTACCTCTTCGTCGGAAAGATACATCAGTAGCCAGTTAGAAAATATCAAGTCCACTGATTCAGGTAAAAAAGTCAAATCTGGTGAAGTCACATCAGCACACATAAACTTGACATTCTTGTGGTGCCCGTTGATGTTTTCATTCTGCAAGGAAGCAAATTAATAGTTAAGCAGGTATATGAAAATCTATTCACTAAATTTGTCACGACTGATCTAGCATGAAGCAACGACAAGTGAATCTTATGAACCAGCTCATTCACACGTTCATATAACTGAAACAGAAAATTCAAATGTCCCATAGGAAATGCCACAAACCTTCTTAATCACGTCTTCAATAAAGTCCACCGCTACAACCTCCCCAGCCTTCTCGGCTAAGTCCCCTGTGAAACGGCCAATACCAGCACCCAATTCCAACACGGATTTCCCTTCGTATGAGGGAAGCAGTGAGAGCACCTACATGAAAATTCACAAATCCCAAATATTTGGGTGGATAGGTCAATATATTTTCTTACAGCAAGTCTCTGTGACTTCACAAAATGAACAAAAACAAAATGTGATAATACAACCTTTTGGACAAAATGAAGTCAAAGGTTCTCAACCTTCAAAAGAAGAGAGGTTGTAATAAGCAAAATACATAAGTTAAAACTAAAAACAAAGACCGCCATGCATAACCATTGAACTTTGACAAAATAAGTTGGTTTTGGATCAAAATCCCTCTTCTAATTATTGAAGCCCAAATTCCTAATGCAAATAAGCTGCATAAAGTATTCAAAATAAGACTAAATATAATTAAGAACTAAGCTGAATGCCTCAGCAAAATGCTTGGCAACTATGAATCAAATTAGTAAGTGAGACACACTAAACCTTTATCAGACCCAACTTCTTTGGTCATAGCAATCAAATAAAAATTCAGAAAGTGCACTAGTATTCCATGATACCAGAAATGCTAGCACAGTCATACAAAGAAACCCTTTATCTTGACTTTGTGTCTTGAAGTCTAGTGGATTCGAATTATGACTCGACCCTGAAAGGCTCGTGATGCAACCCAAATTGGAGAAAGATCAGAATCTGTGTTAGTACCAGAGGTTCAGGGTGACCAGTGCGTGATTGCGGAGCAACCCCTGAGAGAGCAACCCCTGAAAGTTGCATGATCCTAGTGTGATCAGAGCACGGTCAGACAACCTGAATCCGAGTCCTGTTATGGTTTCGTCTATTTTTTAGTCCTATTGACTCTGTAGGCTAGGGATCTGATGAACTATTTCCTTGTAGGCTTGATCGAACTTCGTTAAATTCTTATGTTATTTCTTCTTCTCTATTTGCTCCATGTGATTGTATGCTAGTTAACCATTGATATATATTCCCGATTCCACAACACTTTATCTAATAAAAAAGAAGGCCCTAGTTAGCAGTAACAAACATGAGAAAGTAATAGATAGCCAATCTTGATCCAGGCTTTGTGCCACAAAAGACTTGCTATTGAGGGGTCCCAAGCAAAGCACCCCCACACTTTTGGTAAACGGGAGACACCATTTTGAATTTGACCAAAAGTAATAAGGTTTCACACTCAGTTAAGTATGAAACGATAACATTAACAAGGGACATGGAAATAATTACTATACAGCAAGAAACAGAAACATATACCTCAGGCCTATCCTCTTTATCAAGATCAGATGCTTCAGAGTCCAGCATCATTGCCTCCAAATTGAGTTCAGCAGTTTGCTCCATCCAATAACTCTTTTGAATCTCACGCTCTTGTCCTACACACCACCACATTCATAATCAAAATATTGTAGCAAATTTCCAACTCAAACAAAATCCAGAAACCAACAAGTGAAATTCTGTATGATATATTTGGTAGCCAAAGACAGAATTATTTTAGTTGATGGTTGTGATAAAGTTCCAAATCACGACTTTTACATGTTCTGATATCATGTTGAACTCTGTGCAGGGGGCGGATGCAATGTTCCAGCACGAGGTTCATTTCAATCCAGTACTTTCGAACAAAGCATAAATTTCATTGAAAAAAAAAAAAAACACGCTAAAATTGCAATAAATAGTATAAGCCTGAACACGTAATTTTAAACATAAATAAATTCAAATGATTGAACTCGTAGATTTTAAATCCTGAATATGCCTCCAACTGTCTCATGTAAAAGTTTTAAAGTTATTTGAGAACATTCATTACCTGGAGGAGCAGCATCAGTGGCAGCCATAGTTGTGAAAATTCACTAGAATCTTGTGATCTTTTCAATTGGACAAACTGGAGGTAGAGTTATGGTAGTTAGCTAAAAAGGTTAACAACCTTCAACAGCAATGCGAGATCTAGAAAAGGTTCTTGATTTACAATTACTAATTCTACCTCTCTGCTGCATCACCTAAACCAAAATATGTTAATGAAGTTGCTTAGCCGTGGCTTTGCCTATTTATAGGTGACGACAAATGTATTGAAAAGAGAACTGCTGATATTTTTCGCAACACAGAGCGACCAACAAAAATTGGTTTAGGAATGTTATCTAAGGAGTTGTGGAAGTTATTTTTCACAAGTTAAAAATATTAGCTTTCTCATGAGCATGGAATTTTGGCCAAATAAAATAACATCGTAAAAGTATTAAATTGATTAATCAGACACTAATTGTTACTTTCCAAAAATATTTTTTGTGCCTAATCAAATACCATCATATAAATTGAAATGAAAAAAATATTTTTATACAAGTATATTAATTTTTTACTATTTTTAACAAAATTGCTCATTCCGCCAATGTGGTTGAAAATGGGTAAATTTTAGCTTTCATGAGCACGCTTATGTTTTTTTATTATCAGGGAATACGTGAGTGATATTTATTTTGAATTTAATCTGCTTTTCTTTTGATCGTTGTTTTTTTTATATATAGTGGTAGCCTAGTGGCTTTATTTTTTTTAGATTAAGAGCCTTACATTGGATCAAGAGAATATTATATTGTGTGCTACCTTTCTCGGGTACACATTTCAAAGACAAAAAAGTCATGCAGTTTTATCATTAATCTAGATTTTAATCATTTCTCACTTCCTTTTAAAATACCATGAGATTTTTTATTTTGTCTTCTTCACAAGAGTCTTAGTGCTGCCACAAATCCCAAAGAAATAATTAGTTTAGATCACGTGGTAGTACTATTAAAATCCCTTAAAGATAATTAGACGTCATTTTTGGTACTATTAGAAGTTATTAAATTTTGAGATGTCTATAAGTTTGTGCAAGAGTGTTTATTACAAGTATATAGCAACGAATTGAAAGAAAGTCTGAAACCTGTATAGCAAGATAGATCGAGCATTCCAAAGATCAACCTACTATATGTCCAAATATTGGCATCTCATACTGTATTATTTGAATGTAGAAAAAAAGACATTATTGATTTCTTGTGTGGATCCAAACTTTAAAATGCAAGGCAATAAAAACAAGCTGTCCACTGACACCCTTGATGACTCATGCTTTTGAGTATTAAAAAAGATAAATTTCACAAACCAACAAAAACCAGGGTCCTTTTCTTCCTCATTTTCAGTTTTCACAATCACAACTTCACAAACTCCATTATATTTTGGGGAATATTCTCTTTTTTAATGTCGGCCTGGCCCTTCCAGGATGTGTAAGGGCGTGCAGAAGATATAAAGAAACTTTTGGATGGGTCCAAGACACCAACCCTTTGGACATAAATTATACACGAATTGGGAATCTCTTTATATGCATAATTTGTGCCCTTAATTACTTTCCACGAGATGGTTAAAAATCTGAAATTTATGGGTTCCTACATAGATTTCAAGTTAATACTGTAACACTAACTGATTTCACAATTAAATATTCATAGATAAATTTAATAAATTTCTATATATAAGATCTGAATAAAAGTTTTCGAGTGTATCTGTGTATGTAAACCGTAATCAACCCTCTAGATCCGACCCGTATAACTACCTTATATTCATTATACATAGTAGTACATGCCATTCATCTACCATAAATTTTTGTTCATTGGCCCACATTTTTAACATTAAAGGCAGATGAGCTTCAAGAAAGTGATTCTTTTTCTTTCTGCTTATATAAAGTGGTGTATTAAAAAATTCATATTAAAGCAGCTTATCGGAGGTGTGTGGGATAAAAATAAAGGCCTACACAAGGGTTCAATAATTGGTGCTATTTGGCTCAGTCCAAACTCCAATGAACAGAATTGGACAGCATTTTATGGATAGACTTCTCAGAATTTGGATCACAACTATTTTCCGTATACTAACACCCCCTAAAATATTAGACATTCCACACAGATTAGTTTTAGAATGTAAATGTTCTAATCCTTTCACAATAAATTAACTTTTGAAATTGTGGTTAATGCACACTTCCTTTCCAAAATAAATCACACCTTGTACTGCATTTATGTACAGCAAAGGTGTAGTATTCCTTAGATTCCATATCTTTTAGGTATTTAACTTGTCTAATTTCAAGATATCTGTATGTGTAGATAACTATGTATATGATGACACTAACTATATCTTTCTTTAGCACCCATATATATAACCAAAGCAATTCCAGCAAATTACTAGACAAAATATAAAATGTTCAAATCACATATAGCTACTAAACTACAACCTTCTGCGCATTGCTGCAGAGTACAAAGGCATATTCATCGAACTTGGCCTATAAGTCAAACTCGATTATCAGATCCAAGAAGAGTTGAAGGGATGTGGGGCGAACCAGCTTACAATAGGCAACAGAAAACAGCTACCGGATACATATATCCTGTGCATTCTATAAACGCTTGCTGCCAGGAATGTCGATCCACTGAAGTTCGAGTTCAACCTCTCCACATTCCACGTTTCTCAATCTCAAGCACATATCTTGCACAACTTTGTTGTCTTGCCATACCACTTTGCTCTCCTCAGACAGACAGTTTGACCTGCACGGCGTTGCTCTTGTGATCACTGTGCCACATGGGAGGCCATCTAAGTTCATTTTCAGAGCATCTAAAAATGGTTTGATATCAAATTCTGCATCTCCCATTTTGTCATCCATGCTGAACATATCATGATCGTATACAGTCTGAAAGCAAACATAAATGCGTGAAGGATCATCTGAGAGCATTCCTAAAAAAAACTTATTGGAAGAGGAACCTTATTCTACTGCAGCAATAAACTTTACCAGCTTAACAGGAAGATTTGCATCTGAAACAGAAAGGGTCAGATCTTCATTCCACTCAGGATTAACATCCTTCTTTATAACTCGTGTCTTCAGTTTCTGCATTCAAATTGTAGATGTAGGAGGTTCAAAGTTGCCACGAGATATTAATAAAGACTACAGAATAGGAAAGAATTTGCAAATATATCCCAATATTCCAATTTACTTAGCATGTCCCAATCCAGTTTGAGATTTTGTGAATCTACTTATAAGAATGATACATTATCCAGAGCCTTGGATTAAAAAAAATTGCTACACGTGCTCTGGTTATGCCTTACTACAACAATAGCTGATATATAATCCTTCGTTTATAAAAGTAACTGGGCATTACATAAATAATTTCTTCCAACACTTAATTTAGAACATGTATTCAATAGAATTGTAGTTGCTCTTTTTGGAAGATCACAGGATTCTAAATGAACGGGTTTGGATGTAAAACTGCAGGGACTTCTGACTTATGTTGCAAGCAGTCTGCAGTTCTAGAAAGTAGAAAGTCCAATAACAGTTTTAGAAATAATTTAACATCTCCCTATCTTTTACCATCATGAAAAAGAAAAGACTTATTTTCATCAACAAAGAAAGTTGAATCTTTTAAAACCATTCTGAATCCCAATATACTAAAATACCGAAAGCTAAAACTACATCTATATACCTTTCAAACATATTTTCCTTGCTAGAGAAAAGAATATCATACAATCTGTTATCCTGTCTCAGGAGTACTACTACTTTTAAACTAACGGACTTATCCTCTAGAAACATTAAAGCTAAAAGCACTCTACTAGATAAGCCGAGTAGAGCAGTGCCAACTATGGGTGAAATAATTTATCTACCCACGTAATGTACACCTCTGAAGCTATTCTGCTCCGAACTGATTTTCGCCTTTAATGGCAATCATTGGCTCATACAATTAACGAGTGAGATAAGAGAACAATGTGTTAGTTATATAGCAGTGTCCAGAAGTTGAAAGAATGCATATATTCAAGAGGAGCAAAATTATGGCGTAGTTTTTGTTTTTAAAAGCAATCACCTAAAATTACTAGTTCACTGAGCAGTATATTTTCATAGATCCATAAAAAGAGAAAAAAAAAGAAAAAAAAAAAAAAACCTCTTTTCCTGCTTTCCTTATGGCCTGCACAAATTGGCTACAGCACAAAGACAAAAACTACATCCAGCCCATTTATCCAATTATATACTTTCCGAAATTCAAGCACTTCTTATGGAACCAAACTTCTCAAAATCTCCAAGGCCAAAAGGACTTGGGACTGAAACTAACACACTGAATACTTCCAGGGGTGTCCTTAGTCTTGTACAATTACTAAAAGCCCATGTCTAGACTGCCACACATTCTAGAAAACAAAGACTAAAGGTGGATAGAAATGTGTGAACACTGTATAGAATTCAACATCCCCTTTTTACAAGTCATGACTTACAGGGCCATCTTAACTGGGATTCAACAAGAAAAGAACGTGGAAACACAACCAAACCAGTTAATGATGTAGGCCATCATCAGAAACGTTAATGTAAATCAAAACTATAGGAAAAAAGGTCAGATTTTTTAAGCACTTCATATAATTGCTATAAATGACTTTAAAAGTAATATCTTCAGATGTCACATAGTAATGGATTGGAGGTATCTCTTCTCAAAAGTATGGAAGTACTCGCTCTTCCATACTTAAAAATTAAGGTATCTCTTCTCAAAAGTTTAAAGGTAGAGGCGAATCCAGGATTTCAAGAGGATGGGTTCACCTTGCCTTTGGTTCGTTGCAGCTTAGCGCCTGTGGGGTTTTTTTTATTTCTTTTGCTTTTGGGACTTGGGTAATTAGAAATAAAGGAAATAAACACAGCCCCTAACCAGTGCTCTTGACAATGTGTTCCTTCAGTTAATATTAGATATGTTTTCAGAATTATACACATAATATATCAGTTTAGTCGAGTGACCATGTGACCCAAAAATTATACCTAAATTCGCCTCTGCTTTAAGATATGACGTTCGCCACCATAAACAACATAGAGTAACAGTTAATACAGAGTCAATGGGTGATCAAAGCATCATATAATACAACTCCATGCAAACAATGATTCCATAAGTTCAAGCAAAAAAAAAGGCGATTCATAAATAACCATAACCAGAAGAAATCCAACCAACCCAACATCCACAAAAAGAAATCCAAAATGCACCCATTGAGAGAGGAATAACCAAAAAAAAAAAAAAAAAAAAAAGGCAGAAAAGGGGGAAAGAAAATTCAGTCAAAGGGCCAAATTTGGATACAATCAAACGCAAACAACATACGACGACAACAACTAACTATTTGGGATTGGCTATATGAATCTTAAATACCCCTTTCAGAAGCCAAAAAAAAACATAACTCAAATTAATTAAAATTGAAAGAATAGCAAGAGTGTAAAAAAGAAAGAAGAATGGTGGACAAACCTGTTTACCCATTTTGACAACAACGTAAGGATCACTGCTGCGGACATCACGTACAGCGAGGTTTACACCTCTCTTGATTTTTATCCTTAAAAGACCCAAAAGATTGTCCATTCAGGATTTTGGAATTCCCTCCTCTCCTGTTTTATTTATTATATTATAATTATTATAATAAATGTGGTGTCGTCTTTGCTGACACCATAAACAATCTAGTCTCCCCTCTTTATATAATTAAACTAGTGGTATAACCTACTTATATACACTAATTACTTAATTAATAAGATAAGTCAAATATTTATTTTTTTGCTTTTTTCTCCTTAACACCCTCCCCACCAAGTGAAAGTCTTCCTCTAGTGAATCTGCAAAAGATGTGAAATGACAAGGAGTTATTCAAAAAAAAATATATATACTCAACTACATGTATTAGAAAAACACCCATAATTTAGAGTATTATTTTACTAGTATGAATTGAAGAAATTAATGTATTAATCCACTTCAGACAGATTACATAATGCAGCTCTTATTACCAGATGATAAATTAAGGGGGATCCAAGTAATCCAGCTCTTATTAATAAAACAAATTACAACATTAACTATATACTTTGCGAGGCAATCAAAGATCAGAAAATGAAATTAATTTTGACTTCTTTCCCATAGGGACAAATTGAAGAGCAAAGGCTTGTTGAGGCCTGCACAGGGCGGCAAGCATTTCCCCATACATAATTTTACATAGGAGGCAGATAAAGGAATCGAAAAATTATATTTTATAAATAAGTAAAATAAATTTTTTATTCATATACTACAAGATTTAAATTCCTTTAACTTAAGAGAAAGAGAGATTCAAAATCTCATGTGTTACATTTTTATATTTATTTATATTTTATCGTCGAAATTTCTGGTTCCGTCTCTACCACCACCGAGGGACAAACCATGCGGAAGAAACCTTGTATCATAAGAAATGACTAATTATTCTTTTATTTAAATTGAATTATAGATCCAATTCCATTCAGACAAAACTTCTAATAAAAATTAAGAAAAGAGAAGAGATTTAATTTCAATTATTTCCTTGACTTGGAGAAGATGGCAACAAAATTCCATTTTCATATGTAAAATCAAGTTAGTATTTGATACTTACATTTAAATAATCTTCTTTATGGAGGAGCTAGCGCTGCCTAATTACGGGAGGAAGAAAGATAGGAAGTTGTTAAGGTAATGCCTATTGTTGTATTTCTTGGGGGATATGGAGTTCACATGCAAAATGAAAATGTATGAAATAAAAGTCAAGGCCGCAAAAAGTTCGAAAATATGTAGCTGATGAGGAATGGTGGTTCTTATAAAGTCATGTTTTGATTTGATGTGTGCTTAATTATAGTCCACTAGGCAAACGATTTTGGCGATGTTTATACTCACACCTAAGGGTCTTTTCATGGTTTTTTTCAATTTATTATTTCTAAAAAAACGAATAATATTAATGAAATTAAAGTCACGTAGAAGGGGAAAACCTGAAACATCTTTGAACAAAATCTCCTTCTAGTAGGAAAAAAATATACTATTGTTACAATGCTAACTAAGTCTCCCCTCCCTTGTAAATTGCTCGTTTTAGGACAATTCTCATCTCTATGTTACATGTATGCAATATGTGCATGTGTTTTTATGCACGTGATTGATTATATTATAGGAGTATAAGTATCAATTGTTTGACAGCTATTAAAGTTACCGCATTAAATAATCAAAGTATAAAAGAAAAGCACGTAATATCACCAATATAGGCGAGATAGATAGATTCTTATCTTTAGTTAGAGTCAATCAACTGTCAATGGATTCGTGTGTCTAAATATCTTAATAATTGGTCACAAGTATATATTTAATAAAACTAACTTATCAGATATGTCGAGAGACGCGTATTTCCGTATCGCAATATCCTCACTAAGAAACTTATGAAGGGATATAGAAAATCAAATGTGGACGTACTATTGCACATATTAGACTGGCCTTTAACGAGTCCGGAGCCAAAATGGCTTCTTTTTACAGCCATTACACCAAAATGGCATGCCTTTTTTTTTTTAAACCCAAATGGGTATTTCGTGGCAATTCAACGAAACGCAACAAATTTTTGTTTTTTTTTTTAATTTCGTTTTTAATATAAAACATCACCTTCTTCTTATTTAACCCCCTCCCCCATTAAAATACACCATAACTTGAATTTCAAGCTTTTTTTTTCCCCTTTTTTTA
>NC_081345.1:31770176-31868535 GCF_029784015.1 Lycium ferocissimum | reverse complement strand
TCCTTTGACGGTTTTTGTTAGATATTTTATAATCTTATAAATGTCAATAACTTATTTTAGATTATACTCCCTCTGTACCATAATAAGTGGCACGTTAGACAAATTTTTTTGCTCCATGATAAGTGTCACTTTAGAAAATCAAGACATAAATTAACTAATTTTTTCCAATTCTACCCTTAGACAATAAAGTAACATTTAAATGGTAATTGAAAAACTCACATAGTAACTTGATATTATTAGATTCTCAATATCAAAAGGTTTATTTCTTGTGCATGCTCTAATCGAAGGGTAAAAGTAATTTATTTTTATTATATAGGGGTAATTTGGTAAACTTCACATTAAATTATTAGTTTCTTAATATGCGTGTTTTGATTAAGGTGTCACTTATTATGAAACGGAGGGAATAATTTTTAACCAAAATTAAATTTTGAAGATGAGAGTTGCTAAATCATTACACCAATTTGGCAAATTTGTAGTACACTTATGTAAAACTACCATAGCACTTCTATACAATTTTAAATTAAAATAAACTTTGAGAAAGAAAAGATAGAAATGACATTAAATAGATAAACTATTAAATTTGGCGCAAGGCATGAATTTACCTTATTTGAAATTAAGGCCAAAAATAATTAACAAAAAAGACTTTATTGTTTGAATATATCACATAAACAAATTGAGCGAAAATCAGTCATTCCACCACGTGCTGCATGATAGCACGAGTCACGAGATAACCGGCACGTGACTGTTCATCTCAAACCTCGTGTAATGCACCCTGGTCTTCGATCTACGCAAAGAAAACTTCTCAGTGACAGCTATCTCTTACAATCCGCCGTTATTTAGCCGCTTCAGTTTTTCCACGTGTCGTCATTTCATTCGACCTTCTCCCTTTCTGTGACACAGAATCGTGTCAGTGCATTCTTTTCCCACGTTAGCTCACTACTTATCGATGAAAGCACCGAGGAGTTTACTTTCTCCTTTTCCTTTTTTTTTTTTTAAAAAAAATTAAGTTTTTGATTAGAGTGATAGTTATAGGCGTAATTAAGATTGTTCATTTGTATACCTAACGAAGTTTTGTAAGTAGTTCTTAATAAAGTAATAAGTCGTGTCAAATTTGGATCACTTAATTAAATAATCATCTAATTTGACAAATACTAATTTCTTGCTTTAAAGTAGCTAAGAGGAGTTGTTTACTAGAACAAGCATGTTACGCACTAAAAATATCTATTATTGTTTTTAATATTTTAAGTTTACGTGTATGTATTTACTATTCATCAGGAAAAAATATTAATTCAGGGAAACCAAGTCAAAAAGAGAAATAATTATTGCTATACTCACCGGCTAAAAGGGCAAAGTTTATTTGAACTGTTCACTAGATAGACTTGTTTAATACTCCACCATACCAATTCAAAATTTAATAACTCATGTCCTTTGGAAGAGATAGAATATTTATATTTTAAAAAGTCATCCAAGAATTAACAATTGAACAATGAACATGCAAGTAGAAATAAATTAAGTACACCGTGCAAGTTAGAGAGCGTTTATTTATTTATTTTTAATAAATTAATGAGCACCTGTCGTGCCCAAAGTGGTATATTCTGAGAAGGACCATTCCAAAAGAAGCAACAACAACCCATATGTTTTAAATAAAGAAACCACATGACTACATGGCCACTAACCCCCAAAAATGTTTTTAAAATATTTCTTACATCTTATACACGCCACCCATGACTCTCCTTTAGTATATATTTGTGTTTTAGTTAAGAATAGTGCATTATATTAAATATATTACATGATTCCAATTTTTAAAAGTTGTAGGTGATCATGACTAATGACCGCAGAAAAGAAGATCATGATATTTCCGCTCCAAACCCAAATTATGTTGCTCTATTTGTTTGGTTTCTTAATATTTTATTATCTTATTTCTCTTGCAATCTTGCATTGATTACGTTTTTTTTTAACCGAGGGCCTATCGGAAAAAACCTGTATCCCATAAAGATAGACGTAAAGTCTGCGTACATCTCACCCTCCCCAACCCCTACTTGTGGGATTACATTAGATATGTTGTTGTTGTTTGTTCGCGTATTACAGAATTACACAAAAAAGAAAAGTTTCAAAATGATACATAGATGGCGAAAAAAATACAGAATGGTCCTTTATATTTGAGGTAGGTTCAAAATGGTCCTTTAAATATGCTTCTGGGCAGTTTTGATCCTTTAAGCTTATAAAAGTTGAGCATTTTTTAATATCTGTCAAATATTTAACAAACTCTGGTAGTTTGATTTAAAGGGAACAATGAATGAAAAAGGTTTAACATGAACTCACATTTAGAAGTGTATCTTTTGTTGTTTATGCTATTTTTGTCATTATTTTGAATTTAGTGCAGTTTTATACGGTGCAATTTTTACAGCTTTTTATTTTTTTGTATAGTGATGCGCCTCTAAGATTTGACGGGACATTCTGATTTTTTTTGGCTGAATCTTCTTCTTTTCATTGGTCCCATAAAATCTGACAATCAGAGTTTATTAAATATTTGAGGGAGATCAAAAGTGCTCACTTTTGACAAAACTTAAAAGACCAAAAATTGTTCAGAAAAATATTTTTTTTAGGGACCATTTGAACATACTCAAATATAAGGGACCATTTTGGGCAAAGGTGCAAATATACCTCTCAACTTTGCGATTTAGAGTAGATATATCCCTCGTTACAAAAGTAATGTATGTATACCCCTGCTGTTACAAAATGGTGCAAATATACCCCTGCCATTACAAAATGATGCAAATATACCCTTTTCGTTGATGGGGGTTTTTTTTTAAGAAATCATTTAGGTTATTTTTTAATTAAAAAAAAATGCCACATGACTTTAAAAAAAAGTCTACTCATTTTTTTTAGTAGACATATTTTTCTAAAGCCACATGGTGTATTTTGTTTTCTGATAGGCCGGGTCTGGTTCGTTTTAAAAAATGGGTAGACTTTTTTTTTTTTAAGTCACGGAGATACTTTTTTAAATGAACCATACTCGACACACCAAAAAAAAAAAAAATTACCATGGCTTTAGAAAAATATGTCTACTCAAAAAAAAAAAAAAAAACAAATAGGTAGACATTTTTTAAAGTCACGTGGCATTTTTTTAAATTAAAAAATAACCTAAATGGTATTTAAAAAAACTCCCGTCAGCGAAAGGGTATATTCGCACCATTTTATAACGGCAGGGGTATATTTGCACCATTTTATAATGGCAAGAGTATATATACAACACTTTTGTAATGAGAGGTATATTTGTTCTACATTGCAAAGTTAAGGGGTATATTTGCACCTCTGTGTACTTTCATTTTTCTAAGACAAATTTTGGTAAGATGCGCTAGTTGTTTCCAAACTTTTCAGTCTTCTTTTTGTTAATGTTGACATCAATAAGTTCAAAGTACAAGATTTATACGGCATCAACAAACGATATTTGAATTTATATTTTTACGCTGGTCCAAATAAAAGTTTATTCTAGTACTTGTGTATAAAATTTCCAATATGCTGTTTGAATTTTAGCATTGACAGTCAACAAGCAAGATTCATTCGGCATCAAGAAACAACATTTGGATTGAAACTTTTACGTTTTTCAAAATAAAGAAAGTTTTGTTAATTTAAATGCAAAATAACATGGTTGGCAAAAGTGTATGCTTGGTATAGATATGTCAAGACTATGATTCACATATATAATTCCACAAGACTAAAGTAAAACTCATAAGACTAATGTATAACGTAACTTGTCATAAACAATCAAAGAAGAAAGAATACCTACCAGATTCTATCCTTTCCTCTTGATACAGAATACCGACCAGATTCTATCCTTTCCTCTTGATACCTTTTAAAAAAAAATCATAAGAATTCCATATGATATTGTTTCACTATAGTAATTTTAATTTCATTTTTTGTGTGTGTTCACCTGTCAAGTTATATTGCTTCTAATAAGAGTTGAATAAATGCCAATAAGGTAACCACCTACACTAGGGATTCGTCCGTTGCACCGTGTTTAATCATATCCCTTTATATTTTTTTATTGTTGTTGTTCTTATTTTCATCATAATCATCGCATATTATTATTATTATTATTATTATTATTATGTCACTTCAATCTCTACTTATGTGGATAAGAACGACAATTTGAGTAATAGCAGCTGAATAGGAGCGGTTTTCTTTTTATTTTTCTAAAAAGGGATACGTTCAAGTACTTACGGCAAGTTGTTATCACCCACAACGATATTAAAATAAACCCACGAAATTTAGAAATTATGATTTGCGCAGAATCAATATTCTAATGAAGATGACAGCCATCTGGATTACTATTATTATTATTCTTGTAAAAAGAAAGAATCTTTTAACATTTTCGGTTACAGAACAACAAAAATCACATTGCTGGTGAAAAAGAGATGCTTTTTGGTATCAATTTTGAACTAAAGTACACCCACTACCAGAATAAATTGATTCATTAAGCTGAATTACGTAAATGTCCTTTTTGTATGTTATCATTTATAATTTTATCTTTCTTTTTTAAAGTTGTCTAACTGTAGCTTTTGGGACTGACAATGGGAGTAATAGATTGTCGTCCAACGTTTACAAAATTTTAATCATGATTTAACGTTTTCTCATAAGATTTTCCAGTTTTCTCAAAAAGAGGTTTTTAGTCAGTGGTCTAAAAGATCTATTAGTTACAAGAGAAAAAAAAAAGATGGTCATTAACTAAACAATTATTCCAAAAGGATAATCAATGAAAATCCCACGATTCATAGAGACAATCTAGATTTCAGCACTACGAAAAGAAAAAAATTGTTCATATACGTCGGACGCATTGTTTTATTTTCACATGCAACAATTAAATTTGCATTGCAATTGTATTGTGCATAACTTGGAAATAAGGCTTTTGAACTTAACATGTTATTGTTAAAGCAGCAAAAAGAAAGGGAAAAGGAGAACAAAAATTTGAAAATCTTATGTAAGATGCTTTAAAATTAAAAGAACCACCTTTTTTGAATCCCATGAGGAAGAAATCCAGACATGTTTTTTTCTTGTATCTTGCATTTTCATTAAAGTAGGCAAGGGAAATAAGCGAAGTATCATTTACATATCTTCCATTTCCCTCTCTGTTACACTTTCTTTTCATACTTGATTTCCAAAAAAAAAGGATTAGATTTTTTTTTTTTTTCAGCGTGACCTTCTAGTAATTTCAGTCATTTTGATTTACTTCACACCTTTGAAAACATTCATTCCGTCAGTTTGTTTTTTGTACTTCCTAACATTTGGGCCATGTATGCTGGCATCGTCGGCGAGATTACCACCATTTTTTTGCGCGGAGTGCCCTTCTTTTGGGGTGGTCTTTAAATTTTGCCCCTCATATTTGTGGTCTTTAAATTATGCCCCTCATATTGCTGGTCTTTAATTTTTGCCCTTCGCATTGCAACTTTGAGCTTTCACGCAGAAATCATGAGGTCGAGTTCAACCCCACGCTCAAGCATAAATTAAAAAAAAAATCGCAAGACAAGGTTTGGGTCGTGTATGGGACTAAGATACTTTTGTTGGAATTACAAATTTTATCTTGTCGACATACCTAAATACTCAAATGAGACTTGGCATAAGTATCTTCAGCCGGTGCGTATAACTTCGATAATTCCTTCACAAAGTTATCTTAGGTGGGGGCATACTTTTAATGGGCAACTTTTATCACATGGACCGGCATAACTGTGAAAAATTATCAAAGTTATCGCACCCGACATACTTATGCGAAGTCCGCCATAAAGCGTAAGTATCACGAATTAGGCATAACAATTACTTGTAAAGTTATGCCGACGGGGGCATACACAATAAATGAAGAGCTTTTGTCACGCCCGCATCCCGCATAAACTTGTGAAGAATTATCAAGAGATTTATGACTCGACCCGGCGCCTTATGCCAAGTCCGCCCACAAGGCATAATTATCTCGGTCCCATGACAATTTGGTAATTCCTTACGTTGTATCGTCGGGGAACAGCGAAATTTAAAGCTCGCCTTGCGAATTTTTTAAAAAATTTTTGCCGCGTGGGTTCGAACACGGAACCTGGATTTTAGCGAAGGGCAATATTTAAAGATTTCAAATATGAGGGGCAAAATTTAAAGACCACTCGAAAGAAGTGGCTGCGCGATGCCCGATTACAATGACTTACTCACGTCTTTGTTTGGCCCAAAAGGTAACAACACAATACAGATTATGTGAGCCCACTAGTATAATGCGGTGAAAATTGAGCGGGTTGGCCACTTTTTGGAGAGCGGAGTGTCCAGATATTTTCCCCTTTGATTTAATTTTTTTGCGCGGATTGCCCTTCTTTTGGGGTGGTCTTTAAATTTTGCTCCTCATATTTATGGTCTTTAAATTTTGCCCCCCATATTGTTGGTCTTTAATCTTTGCCCTTCGCGTTTAACCCCGAGTTTCCACACAAATCGCTGAGGTTAAGGTTTGGAAACCCGCTCGACATAAATTAAAAAAAAAATGTGAGCAAGGTTTGGGCCGCGTGTAAGCGGACCCTAAGATACACTTGTTAAGGAATAACCAAAGTTATGCTTGACACGGCATACTCGTACCTTGTAGGCGGACTTAGCGTAAGTATGCCGGGTCGTATAACTTTGGTTATTCCCTTAACAAGTGTATCTTGTCCAAGAAACCTACGCGGACTTTTAATTAAGCCTTAACTAAAAGTCTTCTCTAGTTCTATGCCTTATGCTGCAGACTTTTAGTTAAGGCATAACTAAAAGTATGCCCCATAAGGCATAACTTTTCCTTAAGACATAGACTTTGCCTTATAAGGCAAACTTTTAATTATTCCTTAAGGAAAAGTTCCGTCTTATGGAGTTATGGGGCATACTTTTAGTTATGCCTCATGAGGCAGATTTTTAGTTAAGGTATAACTAAAAGTATGCCCCATAAGGCGGAACTTTTCCTTAAGGAATAACTAAAGTTATGTCAGACCCGGCATAACTATAAGTTCCGCCTCTCCGACATAACTTTAGTTCCGTCTTATAAGTCAAAGTTTATGCCTTAAAGAAAAGTTTCGCCTTATGGGGCATACTTTTAGTTATGTCTTGTGGGGCACACTTTTAGGCATAACTAAAAGTTTACCTTGAAAAAGTAAAAAATATATATATGTCTCAAGGAAAGTACCCACGTTCGGCGAGACTTTTTGGTTAAACATAACTAAAATTCTGCCAGTGGGAGCATAGCGAAATTCAAACTCTGCTTTGCATTTTTTTTTTAAGTTTTTGACTGAGTGGGATTCGAACCTAGAACCCATGGGTTTTAGCCGAAGCCCAAAATTTAAAGATTACAAATATGAGGGGCAAAATTTAAAAACCACCCCAAAAGAAGGGCAATTTTGCGAATTGCCCCTTTGATTTTAGGGGCGTCATTTAAGTAGTACCCATAGTTTTTTTATTTATTATTATTTAATAAATATACCTACTTTAAAAACCACTTTAGATATACGGGACTGAGGCTGCAACAATTCTTAATTGAAGTCAGACAATCTTCGGACATTTTTTTATTGAAGTTATAATTTTGGTAAGTCCAACTTCAGATACTTTTGACTGAAATTGTTTTCATGACAAAGCCTAACTTCAAGCATATAATGAATGTGCTAGCCAAGATCAACTTCAAGCCCTTTTTACTAAAGTTGTGACCTTGGCAAAGCCAAACTTCAAACATATAATGTTGTTCTTCAAAGATTTTGGCATGAGTTCAGGCATATGTTTGGTTGCACTTCAGCATACTAGCATGAAGTTCTGGTGAAATTTCTTTTTGCCCAAAATTAGCAATTTGTTCTATGAATTTCAACAATCTAACGGACAATTAACACCCACGTCTGCCTCCAATGAGTTCAATATGAAACATAAGTTGCATATATCATAAAGAACAAACTGTCATCATTAAATTGCCAAAACAACAACATATATGAAAAACTCATTTTGTAATAATGGTGATTTGTAATTGTTTTCAAGCTATTCCAACAATAGCCTTTTTTATTATATAATTTACTTTTCATATTCGAAATTCAAGGCCAGTTCTTCAAAACATCACACTTCAATTGAAAAGTTGATGTATTAAATCTTTTCCTATTTGAATTGTGTAAGTAGTACTAATATATATGACTTTATAATCGACCAAAATTTTAAACTATGCAAATACTTTCCTTATATGAACTATGCAACATTACTATAATTCTTCAGAAACACACAATAAGCTAAGGCAAATAAGCTTTTTCCTTCCCAAAAAAAATCATTAAAGATTTATGAATGCAACATTCTTATAATTCCCTCTACTCACAAGCTGTAACTGAACTATACAATTATCTATAGCATTTAAACAACAACTATAATGGTTAGATATGAGTTTGTAGTTTAATGACAAGGTACTTGTGCTAGATAAACACAAGAGATTGTTATTCAGTTAACTAAATATGATTAATATTCATCACTTTTAGGAATTTAAATTAGTTTAACTTATTCTTATTTTTCTAACACAACCATATTTGTTTCTAATATACATGTGATTTTCTAGATCTCTGTATTCACCAAGATGAGGTATGCGCGCAACGGACGTGAACAAATACTAGGCTAAATGCATAAGTAGCCCTTTAAACTTGTTCATTTTTTTCATTTAAACACTTAAACTAAAAAAATTTCCTATTGAACACCTGAACTCAAATTATATTGTGTCTATTGAACACAATTTTTGCAGCAAGCCTAAATGCTTTATGCGTCATGTTCAAATGCTGCTAATGTGGCAATGTAACAAATAAGATAATGAGTCCGTTTGGATTGGCTTATAAGCTTTTTTTGAGTGTTTGGCTGGCCAGCTTAAAGTCATTTTGGACTTAAAATAAGCCTAAAAAATTAATTAAGCCCGTTTGGCTTAACTTATTTAAAACAGCTTATAAGCTGCTTTTTTAAGCCCATCCAAACAGGCTCAATGACACATGAGTAGAAAAAGAGAACACCCTTTTCTTCCACCTCCACTGGGACTCCTAACAAAACGCCCACGTCCACCTGAGAATACCATGCCATTGTTTATTAAACAACTACTCCATTGCAGTCAACGTCGTGTATTCTATTTCAGATTCTTTTATACAGTTTTCATTGTCATTTTACGCTTAATTTCTAGTAGAACTTGTACAACAAATCTTGGTAAAATGAGATCTATGAATGTTGATTTATAGGATTAAACTTGTTCAAGTTTCAATCATGCATTCCCAATTTATGAATAGGTGTGTCAGTGGACGTGAAAGAGAAATAAATCTGTGTGAGGAAGAAAGAAGAATTTCGTCGGCTATGATGGTTTTAGGGAGAAGTGATGGTGGCGCAGTGGGCCGCCCATGAATCTTCCTCCTTCCATTAATTTGATGCTTTGTTTAATAACACAATTGAAAGTATACGAAGGTGATTAAACTAATTAGATCCATTCTTCCTTGGTGACTGCTTAATTAAATCATGAAGAGATAATTTTGATGGTGCTGCTTCCTAATTATTCATTGCAATTTTGATAAATGAGAGTGAGACAACTTTTATATTGCGACGAGGAGAATAAATGTGGAAAAAAGAAAGAAGAAGAAAAACCAAAAATATTTTCTTTTTGGAGGTGCTGGTGATGGTGGTGCAAGAGGTGGAGATGGTGGTTGAAGCAGACGGAAGTGAAATTTCTACTATATTAGAACAGTGGGTTTAGGCGTCAACCACCCACTCTTCTAATATAGTTAATTAAAATAATTTTAAAAAAATAATAAGGTGGGATCTACGTGAAGAAGTAGGAGATAATTGAAAAAAAAATTAAGGCAGGATCCACGTGAAGAAGTAGAAGATAATTGAAAAAAAAATTAAGGTGGCGTCCACATGAAGAAATAGGAGACAATTGCAAAAAAAAAAAAAAACAGACACTTAAATAATGATACCAAGTTTAGAAAATTGTAAAGATACGCTTAGAGAAAATTTAAATAATAGAAATTCAGGAAAAAAGAAATAAAGATTTAAATTGAACATAAAAACCGCTAAAGAAGTTATAAAACCAAAAGATTTAAAACTTATACCTTTGGGTAAGGATAAAAATGCACTAATTTTAGACACATACGTCTCACACAAATAATGAGGAATAACACCAAGAAGATGAAATATAAACGGTCAAGAAACGTATACACATATTTTCTTAAAATGATGAAGTTGACCTATACTTAAAATTCAATACTACAAGAGATACTAACACGTGAAAGCGTTTTT
Source organism: Lycium ferocissimum (assembly GCF_029784015.1). Lineage (NCBI taxonomy): Eukaryota > Viridiplantae > Streptophyta > Magnoliopsida > Solanales > Solanaceae > Lycium > Lycium ferocissimum. The sequence continues at coordinate 31,858,257 of NC_081345.1, read as the reverse complement.
CAATGTTGTTGAGTAGAAAGAGATGATGACATGAATCTCTGTAGGAGAAGGTGTAATTCAAATCTTTCAGTTGGAGAACCAAACCAGGAAAGTCATATATGGAAAAAGCGGACTAAGTAAAATAATTTATTGATATTTTCAATTAATTGAATTATAATACTTTCTATAATAAAAATTCTATAATTGTATTACTAAAAGGTGCTCTCTATGTCCTAATTTATGTGACATATTTTCACTAGGCACGAGGTTTAAAAAAGAAAGGAAAGATCTTTTCATTAAAGGTAAAAGGGGAAGTTTCAAGTGAAATGATTTCTAAACATAAAAATATATCATTTTTTGTTAGATAGACTAAAAAAAAAAGTGTGATACTTTTTTTGTGTTGGGCCCGTGCTAGCACGGGCTTTCATCGTCCAGTAATTATATAAAAAAGAAGAAGAAGAAGATTGGGTTCTTCCACTCTCTGAAAGGAGAGTGTACTACACATGCCGTGTCATGTCAGCATAGTGTCCCCAATAGGCACAGTATAGTTTGAGTTTAGGGGTTCAATAGGTAAACCTTTTAGTTCAAGTATCTAAATAAAAAAAATAGACAAGTTTAAAGGGCCACGTATGAATGCAACCCAAATATTAGTAACACATAGGAGTATAAGTTTTTGATTGTTTGTTCCATTATTTTTTAAATTCCCATGTGTTGTTCCCTACCCCCTCTGGGAACTATTTCAAATTCACACACCGAAGTCCACTTTGAAGGTAAAGTTCTCCCTAAAAAAATTTATTTTCACGACTTTAATCTAAGACTTCTGGTTAATGATAAAAGGGTACTTACTATTCCATCATAATCTTTAATGATAATTTATTATGGTATACTACAACATTAAAAATCTAAACGCTATTAAATTCTACTTTGACTTGAATTTAGTCTTCAAAGCTGCTTGTTCACCTAATTGTGAGGTTTTTGGACCTAACTACTACATACATGTCAAGTTATTGAAAAGCTGTTGGCGAATTTAATCAAAACGTGGAGAAGGCGAAGTCTTTCAAGGAAAAACTACCAAACTATAGTAGTCTTTTACGTGGGGCAAACCAGGGCGGAGCCAGCTTATGTCCAGGGGGTTAGAACCCCTTAAAAAATTACAGTGTATTTTTAAAATTAAAATTATTTTATTATGTATATATAGTAGATGTTGAACCTCCTGACTTCTTCGTATATTTACCTTTTGGAATTTTTGAATCTCCTGGATGAAAATCCTGGCTCCGCCACTGGGGCAAACAAATACTCCTCTCCATCCTACGTTAGTTGTCACATTTTTATTTTGTATGTTCCTTAAGAAATCATAATAAAAATATATTTTAATTAATTTTATCTTGATTTATAAGTCAACAATTATTTCGAGATGGATATTTTAATAAGCAACTAATATGGGGGATATTTTTAATAATCAACTAATATGGGACGGAGGAAGTATATATTGAAAATTTGTCTTAACGTTTTATTTTTATCCGCAAGCTTTTTAGTCTTTTTATTGTCTCATATCATTTGATACCATCCGTATTTAAAGAGTCAAAAAATATTTTTCTTTACTACAAATGTCAAGCATATCCTATTGTTACTATTAACTTCCTAAAACACGTTTCATTTCATATTATGTGACTCCAAAATAAATTAATAAAGTATGACTCAATTTAAATTAGTAATTAAATGCATTAACTTGCGAAATTTGCATCATCAAAAAATTTTAAAATCTTTTATCAAATTATATCATTTAAAATAAAAAAATATTTAACTCAATAAATCTATTACGTCGATTCCTTTTTTTTTTTTTTTTTGCCAGGAAACACAAAGGAATTAAGACTACGCCTTATTTTCTCATTTTTATATTAGTAGAGATTTTGGTTTAATTCCTCCCAATTTTGTATACATGTTTTTACTGCTTAATAATAAATTTCTTAAGAAAAAGATGGAAATGTTTATGTTTTCGTTTTCAAATTTCAAAGTCCCCCTTATATAAATAGAGAATTCCAAGGCAGTCAAGTCTTTTCCTATTTGTTTCATTTCAGCCCCCACTACTTTCTCTCACCGTCACCATTTTCCGATTCTACAGTGTCTTTTTCAGTCCAAACTCTGCAAAATCAGTCAAATCTCCATTAATGCTCTACTCAAACCTCACTGCCCCTCATATGCTTCAATGGGGTTGTAATTCACTTCAACAACAACAAGTAATCAACAATCACTAAACCCTATTATAATCAGCTACTTAGTTTTTCCAAATATGGTATTTAAAGGTAGATTTTTTTCATCAAAGAAATCCGACCCGTCAAGTCCAGATGGATCCTCCAACAACAACAGTCCAAGATCCATCGGGTCAAATTCCCCGATCCGATCCGATAAAAAGAAACCAAAATCAGCTTCAACTTCAACTTCCAATTCTCCAATCACTCCATCTTCAATTTCACCCTTTAAAGATAAGAAAAAAGATGTTAAAGGTAAAGAAAGTCCGAACCCGAACCCGACCCGTGACCCGGAAGTGAGACCCACATCTGTGACAGTATCACCCATAGTAGCATCATCATTGGGGTTAAATAAGATAAAGACTCGATCTGGGCCGTTACCACAAGAGAGTTTTTTTGGGTATGCTAGTAGAGATAAGGGGAATTTAATAGGTGCTAGTAATTTGTCAAAGAATGTAGGGCCTGTTTTGAGGAAGAAGGAAAATGTAGATAATAATGGGAGTAATTCGGATAGTATGGGTTCGGATAGTGGTCGTTCGAGGGATCAAAGCCCGCGTTTACCAGGCCCGTCGAGGTTGCAGAATGGTGAATCATCGTCCGAGGCAGGTAAAATACTTGTCTTGCTATTACAAAAATGTAGTCTTTTTTGCAACTGGCTTGAGCTATGTACAGTTGATCCTTTAGAATGAATATATATATATCTGTAGTAAGTACGTAAAGATTAGTTTGTTCTGTGGTAATTCACACCCACTGGCTTAAAATGTGAGTACTGGAGTTGTGTTTGAAAGGCTAACCTTTTATCACACAGGGGAAGTAGAAAAGTAGCAAATGTTGATCCAACTGAAAAATTCAGTATGTGCTCTTCAGTTACAATAGGAGAGTGTCAGGGGTTGTTTGGTAGGGTGTATAACATTAGTACTGAATAGGGTGCATTAGTAATGCTGGGATTAGTTATGCTGACTTTATTTTTTTATCAACTGTTTGGTTTATTGTATTAATATCATGCATTGCATAATTTCTGAATAGCACTGAATAGGGTGTATTAGAATAGGAGTGGTACTGGTATTGTTAATGCCACAACTTACTAAGTATAAGGCCCATCAAGGTTGCAGAATGGTGAAATCATCTTTTGAAGCAGGTAAAATACTTGTCTTTTCATTACAAAAATGTAGTCTTTTGGCAACTGGCTTCAGCTATGTATAGTTGGTCTTTTATAGTAATGCATATATATCTGTATTAAGCGCGTAAAGATTTGTGAGTACTGTGGTACTTCACACCCACTGGCTTAAAATGTGGTACTAATAGTAGTTGTCTTTCTATTACAAAAGCTACATGAATTACAGTTGATCTTTTAGAAAGAATATATCTATATTAAGCACGTAAATATTAGTGTTTGTGGTACTTCAAGGCTGCAGAATGGTGAATCATCTTCTGAAGCAGGTAAATTACTTGTCTTTCTATTAAGCTACATGTTGGTAACTGGCTTGAGCTATGTACAGTTGATCTTTTAAAATGAATTTATATCTGTATTAAGCACGTAGGGGTCTTTTTGTATGGTGTAAAAGAATAGTACTGTATAGGGTGTATTAGAATAATACTAATGCTGGGATAAGTTATGCTGACATTATTTTTTATTGCCTGTTTGGCTTGTTGTATTAAATAACATGCATTGCATAATTACTAGATAGTACTGAATAGGGTGTATTAGAATAGGAGTAGTACTGGTATTGTTAATGCCACGGCTTACTATGTATAAGATTAGTACTCCCTCCGTCCCAATTTATATGACACTTTTTCCCTTTTAGTATGTCCCTAAAAGAATGACACTTTTCTATATTTAGCAACAATTTAACTCTAAAATTCCCATTTTACCCTTAATGAAATGATTTCTAGCCACCAAAGTTTCTATGGCTTGTTTTAGACCACAAGATTCAAAAGTCTTCCTTTCTTTCTTAAACTTCGTGCTCAGTCAAACACCCTCATATAAATTGGGATGGAGGGAGTATTGAATAGGGTGTATAAGTGATACTGGTATTGATTGTACCAGACTTAAATTGCAACCAAACATTGTACTGAAATTTTATACCAGCGTTATTCTTCCTAATACACCCTACCAAAAGACTCCGTAAAGATTAGTGAGTGCTTTGGTACTTCACACCCACTAGCTTAAAATGTGAATACTAGTAATTGTGTTTGAAAGGCTAACCTTTTATCACATAGGGGAAGTAGATGTAGAGAAGTAGCAATGCTGATCCAACTGGAAAATTCAATATGTGCTTTTCAGTTACAATACAAGGGTCTTATTTCCAAATCAGTTGAACTTTCTTGGTATTAGATGATCCAACGCTTGAAACACTAGATAGATGCCCTTAAACTCAGTTTTGGACTGTGTGATTTACTAGGTTACTCCTTTGACTCACATTAGAAATTGAATCATGCAGACACAACATGGTTTCTCATAGTGATCTTGATTGTGATCTTGATTGTTAGAATATTAATCTTCTAATCGAATCGAACTATACACTATTAGACAAGGAGGTAGAAGCTAAGGCTTAATGGAATTGTCAGAGGGTTCTACTTTTGAGTGAGATATCTAGTTTGCAGAGGGTTGTGCTGCTATTGTCCAAATAAGTAATTGTTTAATTGGAGTCAAATGGAAGAAAGGCGGGGCCCTTTTTGTTTGTGGAGAAATTTGGTTTGGTTTTGAATTCCATATTATCTCGGTGATAGTTTTGTTGAAGTGCTTTCTGTGAATCTCTTGATCTGTCAGGTGATAGTGACAGCTGGTGTGCCAATGGTATTTCGTTTGAGCGAGTTTTCTTCAGGGACGGGGAGAACATGGTTGCTGCAGTGCCTCTCATCTTGTAAACTTTTCTTAGTGCCTTAGATAGTGAAGGAAAATTATGGAGGAATAAGACTTTATTGATAATTAAATCTGACAGACTGACACTACAACCTAACTTTTGAGGGTCACTAATACAAAGAATTGATACTTTTGTTTTCTGCCTTGTCACTTGTTTCCCAAGTGATTTCCTCGGAATAGGAAAAGAGGAATGAAACAACTGTATTTCTTGTTTAGAGTTTCTACTAGAAAATTTAGTGGGTTTCTTAGTTGGCCCCATCCTTTTTTTGGAAGGGGGGGGGGGGGGGGAGGTGGGGTTTAGGATGGGTTTGCCAAGATCTAATCCTCCAAGGATGACCCCCATTGTTCTAAGCTATTACAATGAGTGGCTAAGATGAAGTGGATGGGGCAGCCCTGTTGTGAACCAACAAAGCCCTGTCGCTCTTGGTTGATCGCACAGGCTGCTCCGCCCTGATTGGTACTTGGTTGAGATGCTGCACGCCCATGCGTGCCACCTCGCCCTGTGCTGTCGCTCTTGTGCGCAGTGCTGGGCTCTCCTATGTGCGTCTCATTGAAATATTCACCCCAGATGTGCCATTGACATAGCTGTTCCGCCCACGTCCTTGACATTCTAAGTGGCTGACATGGTGCACCACCATAAATGATAACACCAATAAAACTGTATGAGGGTAATGCATTGTTATCATCCTAGAGTTTAACTTCTAGTTGTTTTGTGATTGAAAAGACTTCTGTTGCAGTAAGTTGTTTTGGGAGAATCAAGATATACATGTGGACTGCACTAGTAAAGTTCATGTCGTTGCTTGAGGTGTAAGTTTTGCTCTACTTACTTATGTTTTGGTTGTTATGCAGGCCGATTCAGTTCATCTTGGGGCTATTCTGGAGGTCTGAGGAGCTCAGATGCTCATACTCCAGAATTGAAGGTACAGAGGATTAACCTGTTGCATTTATCGATTCTTCTCTTGCTATTGCGTTATCCTTACCCTAATGTTAGATGTACTTTCTAGACATCTTTAGAATGCGACAACCCAAAGGAGTCTGAATCACCGCGCTTTCAAGCTTTACTCCGGGTGACTAGTGCTCCTAGGAAAAGGTTCCCCACAGATATAAAAAGTTTTTCACATGAACTAAATTCCAAAGGTGTACGGCCTTTTCCACTCTGGAAACCTCGAGGTTTAAATAATTTGGAGGTAAAATTCAACCTTTTCGCTAAGTTCTTGAAGTTTGTAAATGATCCGCGTACTTTTCTCAAGTGTTGATCTGTATATTGCAATTTCAACAGGAGGTTTTAACGATGATTAGGGCAAAGTTTGACAAAGCAAAGGAGGAAGTGGATAATGATTTGCGTGTTTTCGCAGCAGATCTGGTTGGAGTTCTAGAAAAAAATGTAGAAGCTCATCCAGATTGGCAGGAAACTATTGAAGATTTGCTGGTTTTAGCTCGGAGATGTGCAATGACAACTCCGGGGGAATTTTGGCTTCAGTGTGAGGGCATTGTTCAGGAACTGGATGATAGACGCCAGGAACTCCCCATGGGTACGCTAAAGCAGCTGCACACTAGAATGCTTTTTATACTTACAAGGTGCACACGATTGCTTCAGTTTCACAAAGAAAGTGGATTTGCTGAGGACGAATCTCTACTTCAGCTTCGTCAATCATTGCAGCCTGTTGAAAAACGAAGAGACGGGAAGATGTCTGGTCCTTTGAAGTTCCCAAAGTTGCCTCCTACAAAAAAATCTTACAGTCAGGAACAACATGGCTCTGAATGGAAGAAGAGAGATCAAGCTGTACTGCCAGGTAACCTTCAGACCTCAGAAGCTGAAGCCGAAAAAAAATTGGATTCTCCGGGCAGTAGAAATCGGATGACGTCCTGGAAGAAATTTCCAACTCCAACTGCAAAAAGTCCCAAAGAAGTTTCTCCAATAAAGGTGGAGAACATTGATAGCAATATTGAAGCTTCAAAACAATCAATGGATGAAAGAGGACCGTCTGATTTAGACATAGCTACTGTCAAGCATCCTGATCTTTCTTCTGCTAGGGATTCACATGCACACTCTTCAGTTCCTTCCAAACACCACCGGAAAGTTTCCTGGGGTTACTGGGGTGATCAACCAAGTGCTTCTGATGAGAGTTCAATAATATGTCGCATTTGTGAGGAGGAGGTCCCTACATTACATGTAGAAGACCACTCCAGAATTTGTGCAATTGCCGATCGTTGTGATCAAAAGGGTCTGAGTGTTAATGAACGCTTGATAAGGGTTGCAGATACTCTTGAGAAGCTCATGGAGTCATTTGCACATAAGGACATCCCACATGCTGTTGGAAGCCCAGATGGTGCAAAAGTATCAAACTGTAGTGTAACTGAGGAATCTGAACTTCTATCTCCAAAACTTAGTGACTGGTCTTGCAGAGGTTCAGAGGATATGCTTGACTGTCTTCCTGAAGTGGATAACTCTGTTTTCATGGATGAACTTAAAGGTTTACCTTCTATGTCGTGTAAAACCCGGTTTGGATCCAAGTCCGATCAAGGAATGACAACATCATCTGCTGGCAGCATGACACCTAGGTCCCCCTTGCTGACACCAAAGACCAGCCCAATTGACCTCCTATTGACAGGAAAAGGTTGTTTCTCTGAGCATGATGATCTCCCTCAGGTAGATACAACTATGATTTTTCAGTATGTTTGCTGCTCAGTTCACTTCTTTTTGGTGATACGACTAAAAGAACTCTGTTGCTGCTAGCAGAGTTTGCATGCATTTGCATGTATTTTCTTTGGTTGTGGATATGTTGGTAAATGTAGCCTTTCTTAAAAATGTTATCTAATGTGAAAACTATGAATTTTAAGTTTAAAAATTTGTGCTCTTTTCTCTTGGTTCAGTCACAGATTTTGTTCCCTATAGTTTGAGAAGCTTGTGCTTAATATGGAAGGTTGATGTCCATATAGTTATAGAAGACTAAATGTTAGCAGCCCGAATACCATTAAGAATATCTAATAATTTTGTATTTCATTTTGCGTGTGTGTGTATTTTCTTTTACATATTGAAAGGTAATTTACGAAAGAACATATAGCATCCAGCTAGAGAGAGAAGGCATAGAAGAGACTGAGTACCAGAACAGAGAGGTCACAGAAGAAAGAGGGCACTAGATCGGGTACATAAGTATTAGGTCCATCAATTCTGACAATTATTCTATTATTACCTCCTGCCTTCTTAACTACTCCTAGAGACATTTCTGATGATAGTCCTTGAATTATAGCATGAGGAATCTTTTGGAGAGAACCATATTTTGTAGGTTTCTCCTGTTTGGTATACTTATTGTATATGGCCAAGTTGGTCTTGTTAATATCATTGAAACCTTTTACTTGATAAAAAATAATAATAATAAAAAACAAATAGCATGAGGAAACCTCAATTGCCTAACCCAAGCTTTTGGACTGTTCCTAAGTGATGAGAATACTTCCTCCTCCTTCGTTTGCACTTTTCCCTTTCCCTTCTGCTTCATCTGTCCTCCAAGTTACCATCATCGTATACAGGAGTGACACATTTTTAAGACAAATGCAAGTTCTAATTTGGGAAGAACTGATGGATTTTTCTAGTTGAGTGGAATGAAGTTGCCAGATCTCTAATATTACCTCATAGACCGATGTTGGTGGCGATGTGAATATTTGTGCTTTTTCAATGGAGTGGAATGAAGTTACAGATTTCTAGTATCACCTCATTAAGTAAGATTCTGGCGGATGTGAATATTTGTGCTCAAATGTCAAAAGAAATGTATTATGGTTTGTGGAAAAAATGCATTGATTTTCCTGCTGTGCGTGCATGCATAAGTCGAAAGAAATGCGAGTTCATCCCTTCTCTTTACATGAATTCTTTTAGTAGTTGGAATTGCAGAAGTATTTGAGCTTTTGCAATGTGATAATGATAAGCAACATGTATTTTTTCCCTGTCCCCGCAATGGACATGGAGATAGAAAGCAAGAACCTCCTCCATTGCTCTTTTCTTTCGTTTGTCTGTTCTTTTCCTCCCCTCCCCCCTCCGCCCCTCATTTTTTTAGGAAATAAGAGGAGCATAAGAAGGTGAAGGTAGGTACAAAGGAGAGAAGTGGCTATCTTTTTTTTTTTTTTTTGGGGGGGGGGGGGGGGGCCCAGAGTTTTTTTAAATTCCCATTTTGCTTGTGGAGTTCTCTCAAATCCCCCCGCCCCCCACCTCCCAAAAAAAAATAAAAGAGGACTTACTACAATATTTGAAGAGGTTGATGCCAAAAAAATCTGTTTGACTTCTTTTAATGCTTTGTTCTTCTTCTCTTTTGTTTATTCCCCTGGACGTTTGGATTGACAGTTTTCAGTTTTGTGTTGCTTTTTCTGATGTTGCAGATGAATGAACTTGCCGATATTGCTCGATGTGTGGCGAATACGCCTATAGATGACGAACGCTCTTTGACTTATTTGCTTTCCTGCCTTGAAGATTTAAAAGTTGTGACTGAACGCAGAAAGTTAGATGCACTTACAGTGGAAACATTTGGAACTCGCATTGAAAAGCTGATTCGGTAATTTGACCTTTCTTCTGTATTATCCATATACTGCTGGGGGTACTCTCAAAAGAAAATGATGAATAGTAAGAACCATGAAATGGAGAGGGGGCTCAGGGAGAAAACATAGGAAGGAATCATGCCTTTCTCTTTTTTCTTTCTACTCCATCTTTCAGAAAGTGTCTTTATCTTAAGTTCACAACTGTCCAGGGAACAGTATTTGCAGCTGTGTGAGCTAGTCGATGATGACAAAGTTGATCTAACGAGCACTGTCATTGATGAAGATGCTCCCTTGGAAGATGATGTTGTACGTAGCTTGAGAACCAGCCCAGTTCATTCCAAAGATCGTACGTCTATTGATGATTTTGAGATTATCAAACCAATTAGTCGTGGAGCATTTGGTCGGGTTTTCTTGGCAAAAAAGAGAACAACTGGGGATCTCTTTGCAATTAAGGTACTATAGTAGTTTGGTGCTTGAGTTTTATTTCAACATTCCTTGAATCAGTCAGTATTTTCTTTTTGAAGTGATTTTAGCTTGATCTGTGATAAAGCACATCGAGAACCCCCTTCCATAAACCTGTTCCCTGGCCAAGAGAAAACCAAAAACTATATCTCTATCTTTAAGGGATAGCTCCTGGTCCCATGTCTTTAACATCTATTTCCGTGCAGGTCTCATCTCTAGCAAACAGATATATCGTGTAATTTTTGGGAGTTTATACATAAGGATTACGTTACGATTTCGTGTATCTTGCAACTTTGCTTTAAAAAGAAAATAACCCAAGGATCTTTTGAAACCTCCATCTCCTATTGCCTTTGGCAATTAATTGGAAAATTGTCCTGTTATAAATTTACTGTATTTGGATATCGACATGTGTATTACATGTACTTTCTGAAAAGGATGTCTGTGTGTGTTTACAGAAGGAGGGGTGGGATTCCTCCAGTTCTAACTATAGGTTTCCCATTTATGTCTTTCATAGTATATGTTTCTTTTGTTAGGTCCCTTAGTTTCTCTGATGAAATCGTGTAATTCAGGGAGGTTTCTGGTCTCTGGTACCAAGTAAGAAACCAAACATTCTGCTGTTCCTCCTGCAGAGATAAGAGAAGAGGAGCTTGTATAATGCACAACTTGATTATTCCCTTAAATTATTGCGGATTAAATAGTGTGTTGAAGAATCCTAACAAAAAAGAAAACATATATTACATTCCTATAATTCTCCTAATCACCTTACAACAGGAGTGGGAGTTCGGGATCCATTCAATATTTACAAGAAACCTAAATTTGATTACTCTTAACAGGCATGGTTCCCTGTGGCCATGCTTCTATATGGTTTTATTCTTTATTGACCATCATGTTATAGGGATTTTTTTTATTTTTTTTAATTTTTTTTTTACGCTTTTAAATATGGAAAGGGTCATCTAGTTGGAGAGTTGTAGTAGGTTAGGTCACAAGAGTCCCTCACTCTTTGTACCGTATTTATTATGAATAAAAATGTTTTGGCTCATAATTATAGAATTTTCAATTTCTATTCATTTCTGGGTAAGGCAGGTAGTAGCCATTATCCTAATGGTAAAGCTCTAATCTTGGGTATGCTATAGCATGCTTCTTTGTGGAACTCCAACTTACATGTTTAGTTACAGGTCCTGAAGAAGGCAGATATGATACGCAAGAATGCCGTTGAGAGTATTTTGGCAGAACGTGATATCTTAATATCCGTTCGCAATCCCTTTGTGGTGAGCATGTTGAAATGGCAAAGCACTTTACTGAAGATATGATTGTACCTCTTTTACTGATTGTATTTTGCATTAGGTTCGCTTCTTCTATTCATTTACTTGCCGTGAAAACTTGTACCTTGTGATGGAATACTTGAATGGTGGGGACCTATATTCATTGTTGAGAAATCTAGGCTGCTTAGATGAAGAAGTTGTTCGTGTTTATATAGCTGAAGTTGTGAGTATCAATGTCTCTGTCTTGCTCTCTAAAGTTCTGCACACTATGGTGAAACACCTAAATCTGAAGTTCTGAGGTGCCAGGTGCTTGCCCTGGAATACTTGCACTCTCTGCATGTGGTTCATCGAGATCTGAAGCCTGATAATTTGTTGATTGCACATGATGGTCATATCAAGGTAAAACTTGTGTCTAAAACGTACATTCTTCATAAAATTACATGTATTGTTATATTCCTTGTTTAGGTGGGCGTATTTCATCTATCAGGCTTAGATATAGTGTTTAATAAGTAAGGTGTGTTGGTCTTTCCGAAATCCACCTTGTTTGCTCCTACTTATCTTAATAACTACATATCTGGAATCAAGTGTCAGCATTATCTTTCTTAGCTCAAGGACATGTGTTAGTCCATGATTTAGAATCCTTCATTTATTGTAGAATTTCAAGAGTGACTAGGGTTAGCTTTGTAACTTTTTAAATTTACGTATGAGAAAATGAAAGCCAAAAAGATTTTAAAACACCCTCATTAGTTTGGCATTTTGAATTCCAAATTCGAGCAAATGAAGGCCACAATTTTTTTTTTTTTGTGAAACTGGTAACTGTATCTATATTCCATAATGAGCCAAAACCATATTTACAAAAGTACTCCAAAGTTCTACTGTCCTGTTCTATATTGAATCTAAAACATCAACGATATAGAGACAGTATCATTTCAGTATAGCTAATTACACCAAAAACACAGGATCAAAATACAATTCAGTTTGATCTTCTGCATACTATTCTGGGGAGCAGGTGGGTCAATTATGTTCAATTAGAAGCTAGTGGGACAAGAGGGGGGATAGTAATTATGTGGGACAAAAGGGATTGGGAAGGGGTGATCAGTAGTGAGGGCATGTACTCTGTTTCTTGTAGTTTCACTGGAAAGAGTCAAGATTTCAGTTGGAACATGACTGGAGTTTATGCACCAAATGATAGAATGGAAAGGGAGGAAACTTGGGGGGAAATAGGTGCAGCAAGGAGTCTTATTCCGGGGCCCTGGGTCCTTTGTGGTGACTTTAACACAGTTAGATATCTATCTGAAAAGAAGAACTGCAGAAGAATCAACAAGGCAATGACTGATTTTTCTGATTTCATTGAAGACATGGAAATGGTGGACTTGTCCCGGACAGGAGGGAAGTTTACTTGGAAGAAAGGAGACAGACACAATATTGCAGCAAGAATTGATAGATTCCTGATATCAGAAGAATGGGATGCTAGCTTTAGGAACATCAGGCAGTCCATATTACATAGGGTGACATCTGACCATTCACCTTTGTACTTCAAAGTGGAGAATGGGAGAAAACCAATTCTTATTTTAAATTTGAGAACTGGTGGCTAAAGACAGAGGGTTTTAATGACAGAGTGAAGACATGGTGGGAATCCTTCAATTACAGTGGAAAGCCAGATTTTATACTGGTAGCAAAGTTGAAAGCTTTAAAAGGAAAATTGAAAGAATGGAGTAAAACAGCACAAGGGAATTTGGGAATGCAGAAACAAGTGGTATTGGCTCAGCTTGCTGAACTGGAAGAGATACAAGATCATAGAATCCTGAAAGAGGAGTAGATAACTTCTAGACTGGCCCTCTAACCATGGAATTTGAAGACATTGCTAGGCATGAAGAGACTGCTTGGAGACAGAGATCAAGGGCAACTTGGTTGAAAGAGGGAGACAGAAACACAAGTTTCTTTCACAGAACAGCAAATGCACACAGAAGGGCAAACACTATAGACAAGTGAAGAGTACATGGAGAAATTCTGGAGGATCCTGGAGAAGTGAAGGAAGAAATTGTGTCATATTATGAGAAGCTGTATTCAGAGACAGAAAACTGGAGACCACAATTTAATATGAGGAATTGTCCTAGGTTGGATGCTGAAGATAATGCAACTCTTATGGCCCCTTTTGAACCTCAACAGATACTGGACTCCATCAGGGCATGTGCAGGGGACAAAGCTCCAGGTCCTGATGGATACTCTATGGCTTTTTTCAATCAGTGTTGGGATATCATAGGGATAGAGCTTGTAGCTGCTATACAAAACTTTTACTTTGAAAATTATTTTGAAAAAAGTTTGAATGCCACTTTTGTGGCTTTGATTCCAAAGAAAGCTGGAGCTATACAGCTCAATGATTTCAGGCCTATTAGCTTGATTGGGAGAGTCTATAAGATCATTGCTAAACTACTGGCAGAGGTTGAAAAAGGCAATACATAAACTGGTGGACAGGCAACAAATGGCATTTATTAAAGGAAGACAGATCATGGATGCAGTTCTTATAGCTAATGAGTGTGTGGAGGCTAGACAGAGGAGTAAGAAACCTGGTGTTCTATGCAAGCTAGACATTCAAAAAGCATATGATCATCTGAACTGGAGCTTTCTAATCAATATGTTGGAGAGAATGGGGTTTGGAACTAGAAGGATCAAATGGATAAAACATTGCATTAGTTCAGTTAAGTTCTCAGTTTTGGTCAACAGAACTCCTTGTGGTTTTTTTCCTTCTCAAAGGGGATTGAGACAGGGTGATCTTTTGTCCCCTTTCTTATTTATCCTGGCAATGGAGGGCATGAGCAATATGTTTCAGACAGCTAAGGTGAATGGCTGGATAAGGGGATTTCAGGTGGGTGCAGGAAACTTGGAGATTACTCATTTGCAATATGCAGGTGATAATCTTGTCAATTGTGAAGCACTGGAAGAGAACATTTTAATCTTAAGAACTATCTTCATCATCTTTGAAGCAGTTTCAGGATTACACATTAATTGGGGTAAAAGCTTTATTTATCCAATTAATGAGGTTGCAGAGGTGGAGAGCTTGGCAGAGAAATTAGGAGGTAAAGTAGGGGAGCTTCCAACTACATATTTGGGCATGCCTTTGGGAGCCAAGAGCAAGTCAAAAGGAATATGGAATGGAGTTCTAGAAAAATGTGAGAAGGAGCTGACAAACTGGAAAAGCCAATATCTTTCTCTTGGGGGAAGATTGACCATGGTCAATAGTGTGCTAGATGCCTTACCATCTTATATGATGTCCGTATTCCTAATACCTGTCAATGTAATCAAGAGAATTGATACCCTTAGAAGGAACTTTCTGTGGCAGGGCAATGAAGATAAGAAGAAATTTCACTTAGTCAAGTGGGAGGAACTGACTGTGAGCAAGAAGACAGGGGGATTGGGTATCAAAGATTTGAAATTGCAAAACCAAAGTTTGATAATGAAATGGCTATGGAAATTTGGTACAGAGGAAAACATGCTATGGAAGGAAGTTATTACTGCTAAATATGGTTTGGAGGACAAGTGGATGGCAAACATGGTTAATACTCCATATGGATGCACTGTGTGGAGGGCAATCAGGAATCACTGGCGAATAATGTTTGCAAGAATTAGATGTAAAGTTGGTAATGGTTTAAAAGTATCCTTTTGGAATGATATATGGTTGGGTGACACAGCTCTAAAGGTGAAATTCCCTGACTTGTTCATTCTTAGCCAAAAGCAACATGCTACTGTTGCTGAGATGTGGACTGGACAAGGCTGGGATCTGGATCTGAGAAGACACTTGAATGATTGGGAAATGGAGATGGTAGCAGAATTCCACAATACAATGGCAGCATTCATCAACTTAACAGGGGAAAGGGATAGTCTGGAATGGAAGAAGGATAGCAAAGCAATTTTTACTGTAAACTCAGCATACAAAGACCTGAATGTATCAAGTTTTCAAGAAGAAGGATGGCCATGGAAGATGATATGGAAGACAAAAGTACCTTATAAAGTGAACTGTTTTAACTGGCTGTTGGCAAAAGAGGCAGTGTTGACTCATGAAAACCTGAACAAAAGAGGTTTTCACTTATGTTCGAGATGTTTTTTGTGTGGGGATCATAATGAGACAATCAGTCATTTTTTCTTGCACTGCAAATGGACAGACCAGCTGTGGAGGATGTTTATCAACCTGAGGAAGATCAGATGGGTGAAGCCTGGGAGCATAGAAGGAGTGTTAAATTGCTGGAACAGGGATGGGAATGTAACAAGAAAAGAGGAGAGATGGAAGATTGTCCCATCATGTATCTGGTGGACTGTTTGGAAAGAGAGGAACCAGAGATGTTTTGAGAACAAGCAGAACAATTTACAGAAGTTAAAGATGAACTGCCTAGCTCTTTTTTATTTTTGGTGTAAGCAGGAAATTCTAGATCAAACAGAAGATATTTTTGATGTGTTAGATCTCTTGTAAGAATAGAAAACTGTAGAGATCAATGCTGTTAATGTAACCTTTTGGAGGGGGGCTACATATTTTGATGTAGTACACCTGTGGATATATAGATTAACTGTTACAAGTCAAAAAAAAAAAAAACATCTAGAATTCCTCTCCTTCCAAATTATCCACCAGATGCAAGCAGGGACAATTCTCCATCTACCTCTGTTCCTAGCCTGCAAACCTGCTTCCTCCCAACTCTGAAGTGCTTCTGTTAACTTTCCAGGCATAGTCCATGATATTTGCCTTTAAGATTTAAGAATAATCTCCAAAGTTGTCCTGGGACCTTGCAGTGTAGGAATAGATGGTTAACTGTCTCTGCTTTTTCGCCACAAAAGAAACATCTGGAGCATAAAGGTATCCCTCTCCTCATCAAATTATCTTGTGTCAGGACTGCTTCCTTAGCCAAAAGCCACACAAAGCATGCAACTTTGTGTGGGATTTTGGTTTTCCAAATGTTTTTCCAAGGCCAATTATTCAGCTGTTGATTGGAGCGGTTCATCCTGCTTTAAGATAAATTCACCTTGAAAGGGCCTTTATTACTATCCTGCCACCATAAAACATCTTGCCCTGACTCTAGTCGACTGAACTACTCAATTGTGCTGAAAAAATCAGCCACTCGTTGGATTTCCCAATCATTAAGCTGTCTTCTGAAAGTAAAGCTCCATCCTTGAGGTGTCCACAAATCTGCTATAGTCCTTTGTTGATGTAGGACTAGATTGTGAAGGTCTGGAAAAAGCAATTCCAGATTGCCTGCCTCATGCCAGTCATCCTTCCAAAGGTCAGTCTTTGTCTCCCTGCTACAAAAAGTTCCTTCTGATGCTATCCAACCTACTGATAATCCCTGTTGCTACAGGGAACAAGAACATCATACATGTTGGAAAGGCATCAAGAACTGAATTAATGAGAGTCAATCTACCACCCAGAGACAGATCCTAAGTCTTTCATCTTGCCAATTTCTTTTCAGACTTTTCAATCACATTATTCCAGATTCCTGTGGATTTAGATTTAGCTCCCACTGGCATTCCAAAGTAGATTGTTGGTAAGGTACCAACTTCACCACCTAAGACTGCATTCAGAAGCTCAATGAAGGCCACAATTTAAAAAACAATGAAAATGAAAAGGACTAACTTTTTCGTTATTGCCATTTCAAAAAGAAAAAACCCAAGTTTTTATTTGGGTAATTGTTGCAGATATGTAAAGAAACCCAAGAGCTTCAGTACAATGATGTAGGTTCAGATAATTTTATTGTGGCAAATTAACTATTTATTCAAATGAATATAACTGTGTATTCTAGATGGTTACAAAATTAACTATTTATTCAAATGAATATAACTGTGTATTCTAGATGGTTACAACAGCGAACTGGATGCCAAAGGAGACTTTGCGTTATGACGTCAAGAGTTTTATGTTTTACACAAAAAGGTCGTGGTTCATGTTGACATAATGACCGGTAACTTGTCAAATCATGTTGCAAATAGTGGTTTGCCGTTGTTGTAAAGCAGTTCATATAACAACTATCCCTCAATCCCATGCAGCTCATCATTGGATAAAATTGCTCTAACTGTATTCATTTATGTTTCTGCTTCATTGTTGAAGTTCCTTTCTAGCATTTTTAAGGTGTCGTCAAGCTTGCAGTGGTAAACATGTCGATGACCGTTTTCTTGTGCTTTCTGCTTTAAATCACATTGGTTTCAAGCTGATGAATAAGTTTTTAATTGGTGTAATTTTGTTCAGTTGACAGACTTTGGGCTTTCTAAAGTTGGTCTTATCAATAGCACAGATGACTTATCTGGTCCAGCTGTCAGTGGAACATCCATGATGGAAGATGATGATTCTCAGCTATCTGCATCTGAGCATCAGCAGGAAAGGCGGAAGAAACGTTCTGCAGTAGGTACACCGGACTATTTGGCGCCTGAGATCCTTCTAGGAACAGGGCATGGTTTGTATCCTTGTTTTCCCCTTCTTTCTTCATTGACAGTGAATAGCTGATTATCTTTCTACTTGGCAGATGAAGCAATCATTTTAATGATCAACTTGATAATGTTGCCAAATAAATTCTCTTTTCCCTGTTCTTCACAATTCCCAATTCAGCAAAGGAGGATTGCAGTATGTTGAGTGTCAATGTAAAAAATAATCTAACGACGATGAATTCCCTGAATACTGGATTTGCTGTGATGATGTCTGCCTAGCCACGTAAAACATTGCTACTTCAGTGTAAATTTTAATATACGAGGAGTTCCATGGATGTGACTCTGAGGGATTATAAGGGTTCTCACACTATAGAAAGTGGAGGGTGCAAAATAGTTAGTGTCAACATCTAGATGTGCTAGATAGATTTTTTTTCCTCGTATCGTATGGGGTAGAAAGCTAAATGACTTCATATATATAATTAATCCAATTAACTTGGGGTTGATTGATAAAAATGGATATCGTACTATACATGGCTGTTTAGAAGACCTAAGAGAAATATGAGAGCTCGTGTGGGTTGGAAAGGTTAGATTTGTACATTTGAGTAGTCTTATGTCCATTGTTAGTTTTGGTGCATCCATGAGACCCGGTTTTGTATAGAAGAATGGGTGTGTTTTGGAGAGCCATATTTTTTTAGCAGGCTCTACTTTTTGGCATACTACTTTTATCTGAGCCTTTTTTCACATCAGTAAATTGTTTACTGTGGTGAAAGAAAGTAGATATGGTACTATGCGCTCATGCATACCATAGAGGTTAAAATATCTTGGAACGTAGAAGGGAGCAAGGGTGAGTTGGGCTAGTAACTCGAATATATATCTAACCTGGCATTCTAATAAAAACAATTTGGATTTGACAGCATCTTTTTTTTCACCCTTCTGTTTCCTATTTAGTTCTAATCATAGGCTACATATATTCTTTTCAGGTTTCACGGCTGATTGGTGGTCCGTGGGCATTATTCTCTTCGAGTTGATTGTTGGCGTTCCTCCTTTTAATGCAGAGCATCCTCAGGTTAATATGTTGTTTTCTTATTTGTATCTTTTGTCCTTATTCTTCCGTGTAGTTTGTTGTCCCTTAGGTGATAAGGAGTTGTCCTACATTACCCATTTAGCTTTAGATTAGTTTATATAAACAAGAAAAAGAAAAAAAGCCACTAATGTTGCTTATGCTTTCTATTAAGGGTTTTCTCTTAAACTTCCTAAAATGTTTTAAAAGATAGTACAGTGTAAGTTTTCTCCCTGCAAATGCACCAAATATGAAGCCTTCAAAGAAAGTATGTAATGTTGTAAATCCTTTTTACTGATTTATGCACATTAGCTCTTTCTGGATGTGGGTACCAGTTCTCTATATGCGTATGTTTTGCATGTGTGGATTACTTGACGATTATAAAGCTAAGTAGCTAACTTCTATGCATAAGTCTTTATGACTAAGAGGGTGTTTGGATTAACTTTTTAAAAATAGCTTATAAGCTAAAAGCTAAAAGCCATAAGTTGGAAATATCCAACTTTTGGCTTTTAGCTTGACTTTGTACGTTTTTGGCCTAAAAGTGAGTGCTTAAGAGCACTTTTTATCTTTCCCAAACACCACAAACAGTAGAAAAGAGCCCAAAAGCCTAAAAGCACTTAAAATAAGCCAATCCAAACTCCCTCTAAAAATTAGTGCCACCTTGATTCCTGTTTGGGTTATGAGATTCCATTGATACAAAGCTGTTCCCAAACAACTCAATGAAGGGTTGTGCTGGCATGCTTTGAATCAACTATAGCTAAATCCTAAGCTACTTAGATTTTTCTATAAGAAGCTCAGTTAAAATCAAAACCAAATACTATTATAGCTTTGGATATTACATGTCAGACCAATTGGAATTGACTTATAAATTTGCGCTTTATGAGATGGGTGCTTAAACCACTGAGATACGGATGCTCGATGGCAACCTCGTACATGGTGTGAATAAACAATTCAATTGAAATGGAATCTTTTGTTTAAGTCAACGCAATTAAGGAGGAATCAAGGAAAGATGTTGACTCAAATCTGGTATTTCGATGGGAGCGTTCGGAAAGGAAAAAAAAGTGGGTTAAAACATAGATCTTCAGTTTTAGCTCTTTTATCTGATGTCGAGCAGTTTGATGTATGTAACATTGATATCATTATCAAAATGTATGTAGCGCTTGGTATATGCTTGCTTTTTTTTTTTTTTGCTTACAGTAGTATTCTGTGAGCAGTTTCTCTCCTCTAGATGTACTATGTTGATGAAGTTAATGTTTTATGAAGCACTTCTGATGTCGTGCTGCTCTTTCTATCTTTTTTTTTGGGGTGGTCATTCTCAGAAAATATTCGATAATATTCTCAATCGTAAGATACCTTGGCCACTGGTTCCGGAGGAAATGAGCGATGAAGCACAAGATCTGATTGACCGGTAAGAGAATCATTCTGGTTGTTATTTAAAGTCCCATTTTCATCTTCTTAGTTTTCAGTTGGCAAGTTCGTTTTCCATGAACCTTCAGCTTTTAGCCAGTTCTCATTTATGGGATGAGGAAATATAGATGGAGGCCCTGTGTTACTAGGCATACTTGAATTATGAGGAATTAATTTGGTGAATTGAGAGAGACCGTGGATCACTAGAATGCACTCGACTTTTGACTAAAAAAGCATTGTCAGTTATAATGAAAAGCTTGTCTATAAATACTCTAAAATCGATTAACAATCTTGACCCTCTATTAGATGCCAAAAGCTTTTAGTTAATATTTTTCCATTCAGGAATTCTTCTGTATTTACAAAGAGTAGACAGTACTTCCATCTAGCGTGAAGAAAAACGCATCCTTCCCAATGGAACAGACGAAGAATCTTCTATGAAAAGGATAATCGTGATAATTATATATTTGGAGTGGATCTGTTCTGCCAAAAATGTGAACTGGCTCGGTTTTGAACAATAATTAATTGCTGCTAAATTGATTCTGGAATTTTCATGTGTTGCTACTAAGATTTGCATCACCAGGCTTTAGTAATAATAAACACAATATTCTTATCTTTGTAACTTATCTATTGTAGAAATTTTTGTTTGTCTCTCAACTTTTGAAAGCTGCTATCGTGGTAAATTTCAGATTACTAACAGAAGATCCTAATATGAGACTTGGAGCTGGAGGAGCATCAGAGGTGATGTTCTGTTTTACAACTAACTTTGAATTGAACCTAACTCTGTTCATTCGAGATCTCGAGAATAAAATGTAGAATGACTATGACCCTAATGCAGGTGAAGCTGCATCCATTTTTTAGAGATATTCACTGGGACACACTTGCTAGACAAAAGGTTTGACTGCGATATACTTTATTTATAGAAGTGATTCATTTCCATTTAACTGTAACTGTACTAGCAGATGGTTCCTATTGCCGAGACGTGAAACATGACTGACCCGTGTTGTTGTCGTAGTTGTATTAGTAGATGGGTCAATCAAAATTTTTTCTACTGATTCGTGTTGCATCAATGCTTGTACTTTTTCTCAGGCTGCATTCGTGCCTGCATCAGAAGGTGCAACGGATACTAGTTACTTCACAAGTCGTATCTCTTGGAATCCTTCAGATGAACAAGTATATGCAGCCAGTGAATATGAGGATTCTAGTGATGATGGCAGTGTTAGTGGTAGTAGTAGCTGTCTAGATAATCGCCAAGATGAACAGGTGTGTTGGTTATCACCCACAAAATAAATAAAAAATAAATAAAAATAAAGGACTGGCATGTTAAGTCTCAACGTGTCTTGATCTCTCTTGATTTTTCATTAAGTAGGTTTAATTTTGATGAAATAATGTGCAGGGTGATCAGTATGCTGGTATTGCAGAATTTGAGTCAGGCTCTTCTGTCAACTATCCTTTCAATAACTTCTCATTTAAGGTAGTTTCTTGTTTTATAACATTTTATTCATGATTGTCTACTTTTGATGGGTGGATGTTATCGGGATGAAGATGCCACATCAGTTAGAACTGCAACACTTTAAGGCTTGAGTGAATACATGAAAATTGTCAGGTTATGGCTGTCTGCAGTTGCAGCTGTTGGCCTTGCATTCTTAAATCACTTTAACAGGATGACATACTGTTTCAATGTTTTCTGGATCCACTTTGAGCTTCGTTTTACCTTTGTGCTGCAGTTTGTTGCTTATGATTAGGAGATTACTAAGTTTGTTAGCTCTAATAAAGAACTTATAACATTTCAGCATCCTCTAACTTTGTTCTCTCATTTGTTTTCTGCTTTGGTTAACCAGATTTTACTTCTCTTTAATTACATGTGATACTTTATTCGGTACTCAAAAAAGTTGATGGTATTGGATTTTAAAATCTAATTTTCTTCAACAGAATCTGTCTCAGCTTGCATCAATCAACTATGATTTGCTTACGAAAGGTTGGAAAGATGATCACTCGTCAAATCCCAATGTATAGCTCCAGGAACCGTGCCTATGAGAATATTCAAACTTTTGTTTCTTTGCTGGTAGAATCAAACAGAACACATGCCAATCATCTCCCTGTCTTTACACCTTGTAAATGTATGTATCTGACTTATCTATGCAATATATCTTATAATTACTTATTTTCTCTTAACCGGTTTTAATTTTTCCTTTTCGTTCCCCTGCAGATATAGAAGCAGCTTAAAGATCATGATCGCGACTAGTGGGGATGTGATGTGTTTTCATGATACAGAGAAATCTCATGCTGTGAGGTTGTGCTTTGAATCGTTTTATTTAGTGTGACAACCTTGTATCTCTTTTTGTTCTCATGCATGGCCATGAGATGCCTTGTGGTTTTTGACTTCAGGCTTTTGATTGTGTTTGTAATTGTCCCCCACAGCAATGAGAACACATCTCCTGTTTTGAAAGGGATTGGACTTGTTGCCTCAAATTTTGGTGTTTACACTCTTTTCCATTCCCTTAATACTAGTGAGGAAAGTAAAGTGGTACTTTCAACCATCACCTACTTCTGTTTCTTCTGTGAAAGTATCTGCTAATTTTGCTGCCCTCTCATGGTGCTGGCTAATTTCTCTGAGAGAAAAACTATTTTGCCTTTAATAGTGGAAAAAGAAGAGATTTAAAGTGAAAAAGAGGTCTCCTAACACAGCTAAAATCAATCAACAAGAATCATAGTTATTGATTTTGCCCCCAAGAATCATGGTTATAAAATGTCAGTCAGTAGCAAACCTCTTGTTGTGTTTTGGGGTCAAGGGAAATAAAGTTTCAACATGTAGAAATATCTTGAATGAGCTTTTAACAAAGAGATTGATTTGTTCACTTCATTAATTTAATAAGTTCACTTTATCATACGGGTGAATAATGAAGATCAAGCTAGTATAACTATCAACAAGTCTTTTCATTTGTTAATAATATCGTTGCATGTACCTATGATTTAATTATCCTTTATAAGTGATTGAACTGAATTTCTCTTACTGTTGTAATGGGAATTTACTTCAAGATTATGAAAACTTCACATGTCCCACTTTGTTGCTTAGAACAACTCTCAATGTTATCTCCCTGCTGGCTTTAGCATATCCAGAATGAATCACATGCACGCATGCTTCTTATTTTCAGATAACTGCCATTGACGGTAAGAACAGAAAAAGCAACAAGTAAAAGCTGAAGTAGTAATAATTACAAAAAGCATTATCAACCCAACAAGAATAAATGGTACAGATATTGGCCCCCCAAAAGAAAATGAAAGGTGCCACTACAATAGAAACTTTGGAGGAAAATGGGCCATAACCTGTAAATTCAAACTGAAACAAGAAACAAGAAGTTCAATATGCTTAAAAAATTGGCTGTATATTATATTGGGTGATGAAACTGACTTTTAGCTTAATTACTACACATCTTGAGAGACTAATAAGGACCACTTCAATCTGTTGCATTAGCAAGATCAGAGTGTGCATGATTATCATCATATAAGCTTGAACGTCGAAGCTCTTCAATTTGCTTAGATATGTCGATCATTGAAGGCCGGTTATCAGGATATTGAGCTGTACAATCTATTGCTAGCTGCAATAGTTGCACCATCTCTTCTTCAGCAGTTTGGTATCTTAGGAGTTCAATATCGAAAACTTCAGAAGGCCATTCTTCGCGAACAACCGATTGAACCCATCTTGGCAAGTCAACACCTTCTTCATTTAAAAGGGCATGAGTTGGTGCCTTGCCAGTAAGAAGCTCCAAGAGTAATACTCCAAAGCTATAGACATCTGCCTTTTGGGAAACCTTGCGAGGATCGGTTACTTCTGGAGCACGATATCCTGCTACTCGAATTGGGGAGGATGGAGGGCCAACTAAGTTGGCTAGGCCAAAATCTGAGACGCGTGCTTCGTATGATTTGGTGAGAAGAACATTGGATGATTTGATATTCCCATGGGAGATGTTAGGACCTTGAGAGTGTAGGTATTCGATGCCACGGGCAATTCCGAGGCCAATACTGGACCTGATTTCCCAATTCAATGGTGTTCTGCCAGCCCCCTTGCTTCCTAGTAAATTAAAGAAATTGTAGTGAATAGAAAGTAGGCTCCAAGCAAACAGTTCCTTTCAACTCCTTAGCTCACTTTAACATTTTTCAAGTGTTGCAGAGACAAAACTGTATAATAAGTTCATACAAAAAATTCACATGCCAGAACAGTTTGAACAATTAGAAAAAGAGCATATTAGACCCTACTAATTATTAGGGCTAAAAGAGAGATTATGTTTGTGCTTGTGCAACTTTACCTGTTTATGGTTAGACAGGGTACCTACAAAAAAACACAAGGACCCTTTGGCTATAATGAAATCACCAAATCAAATGGAGTACTACTTATTGCTTTTAATTACAAACAACTTTAGATTTAACATACTTATATTAGAAGCATGTTTTACATGATGGCCTAAGGTAAAGATAAGAAATTACTGCTTATTTATAGCCTCTAGAATCACATTTCATTGGATTGAGGGCCCCAATATAGACATTGCATGTTACACTGTAAGCAAAAAGTCAAACTAATTACTCTGATACTCAAGAATGAAAAGAAAAAACAGATTGCACTGGTACTCCCTCAGTTTCATTTACTTGGCCATTAAAATAAAAATAAATTTTCCTTTTTACTTGTTCATTAAAGAAAATCAAGAGAGATTTATTGTTTTCTTTCGTATAACCCTTATCATAAAGTAACTATATAAAGAGCTAGTAGTTTAACTTATATTTCCAAAGCATAATTTAGTAAAACAAACGTCTCTAATATATAATTTCTTAAGGGGAGTACCGAGTCAACAAGGGCCAAGAAAATAGAACGGGGGAATAAGTAGCATGGCTCCAACAAAATATAAAAAGCTGGAACAAAATACAGTGCATCTACAGTGCATGAGGGTGCTTTTTTGGGACAACAACATGGCGTTATCGCCATTAACTCTCATCTGAATGTAGATATAACGTATATATATATATATATATATATATATATATATATATATATCAGTATTATCTATTTAACCAAAAA
Organism: Lycium ferocissimum; assembly: GCF_029784015.1. NCBI lineage: Eukaryota > Viridiplantae > Streptophyta > Magnoliopsida > Solanales > Solanaceae > Lycium > Lycium ferocissimum. The sequence goes on along the minus strand of NC_081345.1, from coordinate 31,832,984 downwards.
AAAAAAAGGGGAAAAAGAAGTAAAAGCACCCGATATTGGCAGCTATGTTACTCCTATTCTTCAAAAATATCACAGAGTGCATGCTGATCTCTCTAAATATTGTGATTTTTTTAGGATTCATGCCATCGATGGGCTCCAGATCCTCCAAAAGTAGTGAATTTCTTGAGGATCCAATTGGGGTACGGTAACATTTTTAAAGAGTCTAAGCAACATAGATTGACACCGAAAGAGTTTAACTATAACTTACCATGAAGAAGTGCAGACAAGCTCCCCATAGGCATATAGTCAAAGACAAGAAGTTTTTCCTCCTTACTGAAATAATAAGCTCTGAGAGGCACCAAATTCTCATGATTCATTGCTCCAACTGTTTCAATTTTCTCCTTACACTCCCTTTCAGATATAGACACATCTCTCAATCTCTTTACAGCAACAATTGTACCTATCTCCAAAACTGCCTTATAAGCGGTTCCAAATGTCCCCTTTCCAAGAACCTCTGCAGAAGCTCTCAACAAATCCTCCAAATCAAATGCCTTAAAATAATCACCAAAAAACACAAGCTTTTTAGCCCCATTTTCAACCCAATTCTCATCACCACTACTCAATGATGCACCAGCAGCCACTAAATTCCCATTATTTACACCTTCATTTTCAGGTTTCTCGATTTGCTTCTCCTCAGTAACTTCTGTTTCTTGTTGCTTAATTGTTTGAACATCTAAAGACCTCGTTTTTTCGCCAGTTTTCGTCCTAAATAATACCAACAAAATCGACAAAAGAATTAAAAAACCTGCAACGGTACCAATGACAATCCCTGCAATAGCTCCACTAGAAAACCTTTTTTTCTTGTTGGAATTTCCCATTTCAATTCCAGCAGTAGCTATAGCAGGTTGAGTCATATTTCTTGGACAAACACCAAGAGGCTTTCCACAAAGTGAATTCCCAATAAAAGCACTCACAGGCATTTTCTCCAAACTTCTCGGAATAGAACCATTTAGTTTATTAAAAGACACATTAAACTGTTCAAGATTAGGAAACTTTAACTCAGGTAAAGACCCAAAAAACTGATTTTTCTGAACAAGAACTGTCCTCAATCTAGTCAACTTGTTAAACGAAGATGGAATTTCACCAGAGAAATTATTATCAGCAAGATTCAACCGAACTAAAGAGTGAAGTCCGGATAGAGAAGAACCAACAGGGCCAGTAAAAAAGTTACCATGCAGATAAACGTTACGTAGCTCAACACATTTTGAAAGATCATTAGGGAGAGGACCTGAAAGGCGATTGACACGAAGACTAAGTGTACGTAAACGAGTGAGGTTGGAAATTGTGTTCACTGGAAGTGTACCGGAGAGAGCGGATGCAGGTAACCTGAGTACAGTGACACGGTTGTTTTCGCATTGTATGCCAGCCCAGTTGCATGGGGAGGTACTGGTGGTGTTCCAGAGTAATGTACGGCCACCCACAGCGGAACGAAAGGCTAGAAGGGCAGTGCGATCGGTGGTAAGATCAGATGAAGTTGTGATAAACATGAGAGAATGAATGAGAATGAGCAACAACAACATTGTCGACATTGTCAGGATTGTGTGTGTAATTAAATATGGTGCAAGAAGCAAGAAATGCTAGAAGTTTATACCAGAGAGAAATGGAAGGAGTGATGAAAAATGTATAGTAGTAGTACAATAAAAAGAGAGTGGAAAAAAGAAAGAAACACAAAATTAGCTGTTAAATCAGCATTTGATTATGGTCAACTACCAGTTGATGGATGTCATGATTGAGTACTGTCTCTGCTCTCGAGAGCAAGTATCAAATCTTGCTCTTTTTCTTTTTCTTCTTTTATTCCCTTTTCGTTTAATGTGTCTTAATTGATTACATATATTTTAAAAGTGTTTGCTAAACCTTGTGATTTTAGTTGTTAGCGTGATGCTTTTTGCATCAGACTGCTCTTTATGTTATTTCGATAGTAGAGTATCATTAATTTAGAACTAGAGCAACAATAACAATGTTTACACGCTTTAATATCAAACAAGTTGAGGTGCTATATGAATCTCCACTCCTTTATTTAAGCATAAATATAATAATGATGCTCGCTGCATCAAGTTCAAGTTTCACCTGTTGCCTTTTATCTTAATAGGAGTAGGTGCTTGTAGCTTGCTCACTGTGTACTAAAGAGAAGAGTGACATAAGTTTTCCAAAACGTGTGTATGTTAAAATAAGAATATTAAAATGAAAAGAATATTTGTTTTATACCTTGGTCACTAGAAATTTTTGGTTGTGAAAAAAGAAGAAAAACAACAAAAATCTACTGAAATCAATACGAAGACAAATATTAGAAGATATTAAAACCTTTTATCATGAGGATAGGTTTGATAGAAAGAAAAGATGGCAAAAGAAGAGTGGGAGCCAATTCTGCCTGTTTTGTCCAAAGTCGTCCAGCATCATATCGTCCTTACGAGGACCCAACAAATCCAAAACGATCTTGATACAAAAATTTACTGACAAATAATGTGAATAGGAAATCTCTTGGTAAGAATGCTTTATCCTCTAGCTAGTTATAGTAGATCATTCTTGTTTCTTTTTTTCTTTCTTTCTGAATTTCCAATTATATCAAATATAGGACTTCTATTGAATAGATTCGATGCACTGTATTTCAAAACAATTGAAATTCATCTAATATTTCAAGTAAAAGACCTATCTACATTTCTCTTCAAAATTTCCTTCATTACATACTCGAGAATTAATTCCGCGTATATAAACTTGCACAAATGGTCAATTCTAAGTTCGACACGTGAGGAAAGTTGCGGTATAATTAAAAATTGACAAAATAAACCAGAGCTAACAGCTAACTATATCATCATCCAGATCAGAAAATAATCAATATAAAATTATAAATCAACACTCAAGATCAACTAACTAACGGTGACAAATGCTTTTCAGGAAGGATAAGAAAAGAGAATACACGGTGGCGTGATTGGTGAATAAGCATTGTTTTCTTAGTCATTTTCTTGGTTGAATTAGAACTTCAAGAAACCTTTTCCATTCCATCAATAATATTTAGGTCTAAGTTATATGTATTGATAGTGTAATGATATTTTACATTATTAGCATAGTTTATACTATAGTATTATTTCTTTGAGATCACTAATTAGTGTTTATTATAGAGTTTTACTACTAATTACCTTCCAAGTGATCGGATTGCAATGACGAGCTAGAGGGGCGGAAGAAGTTCATTTAAATCCCTTCACCGAAAAATCATAAGGTTAAATTTTTTGCATGTATATATATATAGCAGAGTATGAATTACTTTCTCGGGGAAAATACGATCTCTGTTACTATATTGATTGTGTAAATAATTTTCACATCACCAGTACAAAGAGCTTAATAACAATAATTACAAGGATTCTTCTTTCCATCTTTTCTTGACAAATTTCCTTTTTTTTTTTTTTTTTTTTTTTCCTACTTTTCATGGTTGATCAAAAGCTATTGTCAATGAGCGAACAAAATTACCAAAGTACGTTCCCACATGGATAATGCAGAAGAGAACTGCCATTATATATGTCTGTCCAAAAATAGGAATAAGTGAATTTACTATTCATCATTCTTTATTTCTTTTTCATTTTTCCTTTCCCCCCACATACGTATAAAACTGACATATATAAAGAATCCTAAAGTGCATGGTTGCATCCAGACTAAAGACTATTCATACCCTTTTCCACATTCGATCCTCAGCCTTTAGCTTTTAAGGGGAAAAAAGAAAAAAAAAGAGAATGCTGAGATACTGTTGTTGCATTAAAGTCATCAATGGTAAAAATTTATTGCCCGATATTTACATCAAAGTCTACTAGTAGTAATTATTTATGATTAAGACATTTTCTTAATTAGGCGTGCTTGTTTTATGAAGAACAAATTTGACAATTTGTTAAAAAGTTAGTTTGTTCAATCGAGTGTAATTAAGCACAAGGAATCCAATCGATTTCTTATAACAGAGAGAGAGAGAGTTCATGTACTGGATGAATGAAGGGTCTTACCAACTAAAGATAGGTGGAGAAAACAAAGCAAATTATGAATAACAAGACTTAATAGCTGTTAACGTAAATAGTACTTTAGTATTTGTAGTAAAGATTTTAGTTCCAGAAGTATTACTACTTACTAGTACCCACTTGAAGCTTGTTAGCATAAACAGAGTCTTGTTCCTTCTCTCTCGGTGTGCCCTTAATTTTAACATATGTCATTTGTCCCTAATCTAAGTTAAAACTTTAGGAAAATGAAGAGAAAGGAATCGGAGAGGAGCCCGATCTTGTCTTCATGCATCCATTTTTTCAATCATACTCTTAAATACTATTATAACCGATCCATATTATTTATCTTTTAGTCTTTTTAGACCCTTAGAAATATTTAATTAATTATAATAGTATATTTATCTAAAGTATCCTTCATTTGTTCTTACATGTCCTACTTAACAAATACGCCATTGATTACACTAGTAAAAGTAAATTTAGAAGGCAAAAAGTGACTAATACTCCCTTTGTTCCATTTTACTAGTGCAACTTTGCAATCCCCTCAAAAAATATTTATTAAATGTTTATTTTACTAAGTTCCACAAATTACTATGCTTTGAAGATCTAAATTTGGTTACTTAGTACTCTACTAAATTTTAGAAATAATTATTTAATAATAAGGGTAAAAGTGTAAAAAATAAATAAGTCTCTCTTAATTTATTAAAATAACCAAATAAAAGACAAATTTATTCTAGTATTCTCTAACTCCACTAGTAAAAAATAAGGAGAGAACACGAAGAAACGTACACTATTTTGACCGTTTTATTATGGGACACGAAAAGAGCAAATCATTAATTAGTTAGTAGTAATGGGGAAGCTGGTGCCTAACGGAAATTACTAATCTTTTGAAAAACTTCATTAATTCACCTCCCTTGGATCTTGTAATCATAAGAGTGTCACTTTATCTTAATGAATGTGATGAGAAGAAATTCTTTATCTTCTAATCCAAGTAATAATATGGCTTTTGCAACTTATTAACTGTACTACTTTTGCTATGCTGGACTAGATTGGTAAAGAAATTGGCTTAACCTCTTTGCATTAAAGAAACACGCATCTCCAAGTTCATCCAAAAAGAAAGAAAAGCAAACACTTATATTCGAAAGAATTAGACGTTGTAATAAAAAATAAACTTTTTTGACCTTATCAACTTTCTAATTTAACTATCAAGCAGGAAAGTATTCAACATGAACGTGAAATTGCAAAACAACAGTGCTTCATTTGTCATCAGGCACTTAATTATGAGTAATATAGCTGTTGTAGTCGACACAGAAAGAAAGGAAACTGATTTGGCTAAAGGATATATTTTTCCTTACCTTTTGCATAAACAGTATGATTGAGGACTTGAAGATTTTGCATAATCATTCTGACGAGTAAGGTTTCCGGATATGTTATAAGCCAATTAGTCCGTTACAATTTCATCACTAATTTGTGAATATTTTTTCCACCAAAAAGTCAAATAATTTTAATTAAATTTTGTCATGTTAAAAAATTTGTGACGGGGTTCACGGGTCCGTCACAATTTTATCCTCGATTGGTACGTCCGAAATTTTATTTTTCTCCAAAAAGCTTGTGAATTTTCAATATGCCTGTCAAATTGGTGACGAATTGTAATAGACCCTCATTTTGTTATAAATTAGTGAGATACTATTATTTACGTGTTAAATTTGCAACTGAATCGTGATAGATTATCAATTTATCATGTTTGTCATAAATTACATGCACATTGATGAATTCCGTCACAACTTGTTCATCAAAATATTTCGTCACAAATTCATATTTTTTTCACAATAATGCCAAACAGGCCAAAGACATGTATGTACATATCGAATGAATTAAAAAACTAAGCGACCACCTACACCTATACGTTGGAGGTAATTTGACGTATGATTTATGATAGTAAAATCACAACACTCTTTTATCATACATTAAAATAACTGAACTACTTGTAAATTCTCCGTAAATTTATCTGGAAAGTTAGAGTGACAGTATGTGAATTTAACCTCTTATAATCCTAAGGATACGCTTCACTTTGTTCACTCCTGTGACTAGTTTCCTCTACTTTTCTGGTCATCTAAACATCCAATGCCGCATACACCAAAAAAAAAAAAAAAAAAAAAAAAGGACATGGCTAGCTGCAAACTGGTATTCTTGACACTATGTGACACAATTTAAAAGGTTCCACGGAAGATTAAAAAGGGAAAAGGTGCAAATATACCTTTTAACTTTACGATTTATAGCAGATAATATTTCTTGTTAGAAAAATGTTGCATATATACCCCTGCGTTACACCAATGGTGCAGATATACCCTTTTCGCTGACGGAACTTTTTTAAAAAAAATCATTTAGCTTATTGTTTAATTAAAAAAAGTCATATGGCTTTTTTTTAAAAAAAAGTCTGCTCATTTATTTTTGTTAGACTTTTTAAAGTCAAGTGATAATTTTTTTCTGGTGGGTCGGGTGTAGTTCATTTAAAAAAATGTGTAGCACGGAGATATATATTTTTTTTAAAAGAACCAGACCCGACCCACCAAGAAAAAAATTACCATGTGACTTTAAAAAAATAAGTCTACTAAAAAATGGGTAGACATTTTCTTTAAAGTCACGTGACATTTTTTTATTAAAAAAATAAGCTAAATGATTTTTTTTAAAAAAAGTTGTCAGTGAAAAGAGTATATTTGCACTATTTGTGTAACAACAGGGGTATATATGTACCGCTTTTTTAACGAAGGGTATATCTGCTCTAAATCGCAAAGTTGAGGGGTATATTTGCGCTTTGCCCGATTAAAAAAAAACTTAGGACTCAAAGGAATATTCAAACTTGAGAAGCTGGATACTCAACAGTATTTCAAACTAGCAGGCAAGGCAATGTATAAATCAAAGTAGGCTAATCTGATCGATAAACTTAGAAGAGCTCATGATTGTGATAATGTAAATTTTCAAGCAAACTAAAAGCTCTATTTGCATTTATGAGTTAAAATTTATGACATGTAATTTAACTTGTGATAGCAAGTTAGTAATGCTAATTATTTTACCAGTTTACCAATTAATGCTTATGAAAGAAATTCACCCATAATTTCCTTACAGGTGACATGACTATGTAAATATACTTTTGACACCCCAAGTACATCGAACTTAAACTCTTCTGTATTCTTCCATTCCCATCAACCATATGTCTTGAGTTGTTATTTTAACAGATTTTTGTTGGACAATGGGCATGCATGTCCTCGTGAACTCCCAATAAACATGTCTGAGGCATCATTAATTTAAGGAAATCATGTGATTCTTGAAGACAATAAAGCTAATCAAATAATGTATGAACCTCAATGAATTCAAGAATGAAGGAAGACTTTGTACATTAAACTCGTCTAAATCTCTTTGCCCCTGAATGAACTCAAGCTTAACCTCTTTCTTTTATTGCTTGAATTTACAGTTTGAGAGAGTGAATTCCAAGACTGTTTTTTCTTTGTTTGCAGGCTGAAGATACAGAGATAGTAAGTAAAATCATATACATTAAATATGTCCGTCTCTACACTGATAATATATTGGTGAAGGAGTATTTACAACAAGGAAAAGAAGAAAGACTATGCACCTTAAGTCCCTAATCTATGTACATTTAACACATCCTTTCATATACTATCTTCATTCCTGGCACCTTGAGAATTCTACTGAATAGGCATCCCTGATTCTTGATCCTTGCTTCAAGCTACAATGCCTACTAATATTTCTCAGCGGTGCTTCAGGATCGAACTAATATACATATGCAAAACGCAAGGGTATATATAGATTTAGAGATACATTTCAGAACCCAATATCGTCTAAATTTCGGATTCGCCACTGTTGCTTCTTAAGCTTGTTGATGTTTCTCCTTCCTTTCGTTGCTAGCTATGAGCAGTAATGCTTATTCTTGTATCTTCATTAAACATTGATGTAGCTACATGGCTTATTCCCAGTTCTTCACTGAACAGTGGCTCATTGAACATGGAATCAGCTACGGAATTAATTAACTGTTCATCATTGAAGATTGGATTGATGCTTGGTTCTTCATGACAGGTCAAAGGATTAGCTTCAGCATTGTCCATTCTTGGCTCTTCAATATTGTACATTTGGTTAGCTATAGTACCAATATTGTTTGGCATTACTTCATTTGATAATTCCTTGAAAGGGCATGTCTGAAGCTCTTCTTTGTTTCTCTTCGCATGCTTAGAAGCAAAGACGTCTAAAGCTTCTTTCATCCATGGATGCCAACATATTTCTCTCGCTTCATCAAATTTCATCTGCAAATTTAATCAAACATTCCGTTACTTTCCACCGGCACGGGTACAAAATAATTTCGTCCGTCATAACTTAGGCAGATAAAAGTAAATCGCCTTTACCTAAGTTTTAATGAGCAGAGTTACGGTATTTGAAATAAAAAAAGGTTCTATACAGAGGCAGATCCAATATTGAGGCAATGAACCTTAAGGTCCAACAATATACATGTATTTTAAAATTTATCAAATTTTGTCGAAATGTATGTTAAAGCATGCGTTTACTGATTTAAAATTTTGATCAATCTGCCTCAGTATTGTCTGACCTAATTAGAAATTGAGATCAAAGGGATAACAGCAAACTAGCACTATCCAAAACAAACCCATAAACGTTGCCGGGCAGATTTCTCTGGCCAATCTTCTAATTCCTCGGTTACAAGCAAAGGCAACATGTGTCCCTCATGAAATGTGCCTTGGCTTTTGCTCTTGAAACTCCAGGTACCTAAATAGTCCTGCATCCAACCATGACACATCTTTAATTAACCTGAATCATTTGCATCTGGTACTATATTCAGATTTATTTCATTCCAATACAAAATTGTGTCTTAGTTTAATGACTTACCTGAATCTCAACGTCACCAAGAACTCCAGCTTCCTCGAAGGTTTCTCTTAAAGCTGCATCTTTCAATGATTCATCAATTTCCCAACCACCCTGTTATTTCATTGCAAAACCAATTATGTCAACTGAGGGATGATGGAACAATAATCTAATTGGCTAAATCAATAGGAAAACAAAATATTATAGACTTGTCCAAGATATAGTGTGTACCTTAGGGAACATTAATCTTGGACTCTTCTGTGAGCTGATTAATAGAAACTCCAAGTCATCAATATTAGAACCTGACTGGTAATTATCCCTGTATCGGTACGGAATGCATCTGCACCACCATATGCAATTGAGAAAAAATAACCATAGCTACTTCTTAAAGGATAAAACACAATAGCAGGCTGGATTTGCTGTTTATTTTTCATAGCTGGTCTGGATTTGCTGTTTATTTTTCGTAGCTGGTATACATAGATTATACACTGATTATATAAGGTTATACATATGTTTTATATTCGCCTGCTTTTTTTTATTTAAGCGGTTGGATGGACGGCTAGGTTATTATATCCAACAATCATCAAGAACAAAGCTTTCCCATTTTCTTTGGGTCTCAAATACAGTTCAATCCCATTTGAAAATTTTAAATTTTCTATTAACCCTGAAAGAATTGAATTTCAAAAGTAACAAGAATTAAAAGGTAACGCACCCAACAACTTGACGACAACCTTCATTGTATCTCTGCAAGTCTCTTCCCATTCGGGAGGACATAGAAAATGTCTTGAACATTTTCTTCAAATTCGAAGAAATAAATAAAATCCAACTACAATGTTCTTCTTTTTCTCTTTATAAACGAAAAAAGGTTATGGAAGAGAAGTCAACTATATGTAGGATTATTATAATTTGGCGGTTATGGATGGAGAAAATAAGAAGCAATGATTTGTGAATGGTCAACTGCCTAAAAATGGAAAAGAGTTAGCTATTTCTTTGGGTTACATCTCCTCCTTTAATATACATATGAAGTTAGAAGCTAAATCTAACCATTTCTCCCCTAAATAGAGGGCATCCTCTGCTATTTTTTTGTACGTCCGCTCCTTTAATAATTGAAAAGAGGAAAAGATAGATAAATAGATAAAAGAAAAATGGTTATACGTGGTCAGTCATTATTTTTGGTTTTGTAATTTCTGAGTTGTTATGTCTAATTACTTTGACTGGGTTAAAAACTAAAATGAACACTCACGATTTACGAGTAAGATAAGATAAAATAGATGTAATTGGGGTGTTTCTTTAAGTCCATTATTTAAAGCATAGAAGTTTAATTAAATGAACTTTTCACTAAGTATAGGTTATTACAGTGACGACATTGGTAACTCTTTTACTTGAACTTTAAATAATATATATACTCTATGCATATTTATTACAATAGTCGCACCCATTACTACAAAATAGTTGTGAATAGAGTGATAAGCTAGAATATATTAATTGACTTAAAATTTGAATCCATTTCTGAATATATACTTAGGTACGTACGAATATTAAACTGCAACATTGAGCACAAAAAAGGCAATTTTATTGTAATGCTTGCATCATTGCATGCGAAGTGCGAGCTAGGGCCTGGGAAATACACAAGGTATCTTCCTATATAGTAAGTTGGGCAGAGAAGACATTTTTGACTGCATATTGGATTAATTTGGGAGGAAACAACAATACAATTTTGAGCTTATTAAGACCAAATATACCCACTTAAAGCTTAAAAACAGTCTTTTGGCCTTTGGGGACATCCTCTTTAAGGAAGCTGTGTGACCACTAGTACAAGAAGCTTATCCAAGCTTTACTTGAAAGAGGCAAAAGAGAAAAGGTTTTTAGAATGAATGGAAGATGCTTAAGTTCTGCACATCATGTGTCATTATCCTTGAAGATGGGATTCCCAAAATGATAAGAATCTCTCTTTAGCCCTATGTTCAACTTGATTTTATTAAGATCAATGGTATTTAGAGAGTGAGTTGTAAGTTCGAAAATATGAGTTAGGAAATATATATTTGACATTATCTATATACTTGTTTTTTCTGCTTATAAATAAGGTTCCCGAGCGGACGCACGTTACGTGAAGTAGTATTATCCAACACCGATTCGTAGAAATTTTTTACAAAATATTTATATGTGAATATTATGAAAAATAAAATATTGGTGAAATAAATATATATGATAACAAATAATTTAAACTCATTCTGGAAAAGAATACTTAAGCGAAACTAAATCCTAATTTCAACACCTCTTAGGACAAATTCTGAATAAGTATTGGGTTTAATCCCTTAAGGTTGCGGGATCGAACCTGACTAAATGCACTTTTGCGGCTTTTAAAAAAAAATAAAAAAATCTAAGCAGCCTTTAACTTTTTTCTCGTCAAGTTAATGTCACTATAAAATTTTATATCTTATCGTAAAGCAATGGTGAACCCATCCTCTTAAAATCCTGAATTCGCCTATAACGATAAGGTTCAAGTCGTAAGTTGTGGCTTCTGCCATATCCAAAATTTCTATGCTAAATTCACCACTGGTTTTAGACCGCTAATAAGAGTTATCGGAATGCAATAATTGGTGAGTGTGGTTGGCTTTGGCATGGTATTGTCCATTTGACAAGTTCTTTTTGATTCTTTTTTCCATCTCTCGGTGTAAAAGCGAGTTTTAAGTCTCATTTTCCAACAATAACTAAAAAATATACGTGCTTTGTGTACTTTGATAGACTTCAACACATTACCACCATCTGGACCAACAAACAACAGTCAACAATTAGCCAATTTCACTGCTCCTCACGTCACAAGTCACAAGCCCGCGTCATAAACAATAAAGTGATTTTTTTTTAGAAACAGCTATAGTTTTGGGCGTAATTGCAAAACATAGCTAGGCAGTGACTGTATCAACGGTAGTAGCAGCCAAACAAAAAGTTTATGCCAAAGTAGTATCAATCGTATCAAATGGGTATCGATTTATCATAAGGCGATATTGTATCAAATTTAAAATCACGGAAATAGTTGATCAATACATACGATTCTGGCGTGTATTGTGTATTTGCTAGAAAACCAAAACTGTAGCTAAGCTACCTTTCATAGTTTTTTGAAACTATAGTTAGTTTCGCAAATACAATCTAAATATTTGTTACTGTCGCGCAATTTTCCTACAATAAACGAATGGTTTCTTTTGTATTCCACGAAAAGTATAAAGGAATAGTAAAAGGCTAATAGCCCAAGTCATACGCACCCCGCCTATGTTGTTGCGTGGAGAATTAAGCTTATCGTTTCTCAGTGTCGTGAAAAGGCTTTTGGGCTTTAGTTGCGTATTGAGATTTGTTGGACCACAAAAACATGTCGAGAGTTGAGAGTCAAGATTGCCCAACTTCGTTCCCTTTACATTTTTTGAATTGTTTTGAGGGTGGGATGAACCCTATGAATACCAATGAAGAAAAAGTAGAAAAGAAGATAAATGAAAGAAAGATTTAGGACTTTTAATTTGATGGGTTTGTCTTTTAAAGTTCTTAACGTAACTTATTGTGCTTTATGAGTTCATATCTAATATTTCTTGAAATTTGTAAATTTACTTAAAAATCTGTTCTCCACATTGAAATTACTTTATTCAGATGACCTGGAAACTTTGGATCCACCCCCAGTGATAAGCGTGATGAGATTAGAGTTATGCGTTTCAACCGTAATCTCAATGTCATCCAACTTCGTTATTCATTTCATGTTTTTCTCAACCTGTGACTAATGTAAATTCCATAAAACATTTTGGAATTGTCCATAAATATTATTTTAAATATTTGGAAAAGAAGTTGCAAATAATTTCGAAGCGTTAGTCTCATGTAATAGCTGTGTTTCTGTAAATTGTGCAAACGGAATAATATGCTGCTTTTGTTTGGAAGTTTCGATAAAGGACCTTCAAAATCCTCAATTAGAATGTGGTTCGTATTGGGCCTTTGCTCCAAAATAGAGATTCTGGAAATTTGAAGATGAAACTTTTGTATTGTTGAATAAGGTTATCAAAGTTGCGTGACATACTTTTAAACGGCAACACTTATAGGACTAATAAATTATAAAACTCTAGCTGAATTTGTGTAACCATTGTTGGGTAAGCCACTTCTCTGGTTGATATGTTGGACCAATCAAATGGAGAAACGCAGTCACTTTGGAGCTTTGACATGTCACGAGCTTTTTAGGTATCATTTCTTGGAGTCCCATCCCACCAAGGCACCAACAATTGATACTACTTTTTAGAAATTTCTTATTACAGGTGGGTGAAGAGACGAGAAATGATTGAAGTAAGAAATCGAACCTTCATCAATATTATGAAAGCTAATTTCTGTGTGCACTGTGCTGACCGTGTAGTTCTTTTACATTATTAAAACAAATTGACATCTCATAATAGGTGATCGATACAATAATCAGGAAAATAAGTACATAACCTATTAAACTATATTGGTGTTGTAAAAACTATTTATCCTATTTATGTGGAGTGTAACTATTCCTTCATTCTTAATCAAAGTTCACAAGTTCGAGTTACCCTGGGTACGGAGTCTGTTTGTATGAAAGCGCTTTAAAACACGCCCCCCACCCCCCACCCCACCCCCAACCTCCAACTCCAATGTGGGACTTCCTAACGCGAATTCAGATTTAATTGGACCTTAATATGGATAGGACACTGGGGTGACTCAACAAATTTAGTGGCCTAAAGCCAAACTACAATACGAGGCCTTAATTTATTTTGTGTCATGTATTCCAATGACAAACGTAGATAACCCAAAAAGATTTATATTCAGAGGTAATGAAAGATTTAAATGAGTTATTTTTTATCAACACTAATATCAATCATAATTTTAAAAAAAATCTTTTTTATACTCGTTCCATCCCAACATACTTATCATATTTTGTTTCTAAAGAGTCAAATCGTTTACATTTTGATCAAAATTTTTAAGATGTATTTTTTCATCATATTGATATGAGAAAAATTGCAACTTACAATACTTTTCGTAGAGTTTTTGAATATCTAACTTTTAATATGTTGAATTAATCAAATCTAATTTAGCTTCGAATATTAATCGAATTGAAACTCGAGAAGTGAAAGATTTTGGAATGGATGGAGTAAATATTTCATAGTTCTACACTATACCTTTTAATATATTTTTAAGAAAAAAAAAAAACATATACACATACTATAATTTAGAAAATGGGGCCCTCAAAATTTGGGGGCCTAAAGTAATGGCCTTAAAGGCCTTACCCTCTGGCCGGTCCTGACCTGACACCAAATGGAAAATAAAAAGAAAAATATAAAAATCAAAACATAAATCCCTCTGTGATAACTGGAGATATGATTAAGCAAAGAATTTCAGTTTTATCTGTGGATAGCATAAACATTAACTATTATAAATTTGATTAATTCTGACATGTTACTCTCGTTGTGATCCTAAATGGTGAATACATGCTTTACTAAGAGATGTCATTACCATAAAAAAAAAAAAAAAATGATTCAGCTCCATTTCGTAGTTCTCAACGAGCAATCAAATTTTCTTTAGAGCATCTTCGGAATTAGGTATGGTTCCTCCATTGAGTTTAATTAATATTCACCGATGCTATAAAGTTTTTTTTTACACAATCAGTTAACAATAAATTCAAATATTTTCACTTTTTCAATATCTTGTTTTTAAATAAGGAAAATAGTGATATAAGGCTTCTTGAACTCTCCATTAACATTTATTCTCGGAATCTGTTTAGAATTTTGACATTATTTACCGAAAAAATTCAAGTAATTCATCATCTCTTCTTTGTTTTCGGTACATCCAGTTTTACAATTTATTTATTGCTTCAAACTATTAATGCATGAACCAGCATTTGTTGAAGAAAAAGTTATAGCATTATAACCACTTATTCATGTCGAATAAGTATTTCTATGTTTATTATATGTATATCAATAAGATTTAAATAAAAACATCGCAATGTGTGAAGAGGTTGAGATTGGATACAAGAAAGCTGATAGACTGATTGAAAATTGTAGGAATCTCTTACTGAAGGTATAAATCAATCGCATCGAAAGAAATACATATTGGAAAAGATATACTCCTATTTATATAAGTTTAATTTAATTGTACACGCATAGAAGTTTAACAAAAAACTTTAATCCAAAGATGGTTTGTCATCAAATTATAACCAAATCCAGTACCCAACATGAGCGTTCTACCAAGCTACCTTAATATTTACTTTGTTGGTGGGAGTTCGATTCCCCGCCTTGTAATTCCTCCTCATCTCCCCTTCCCCTACCCTAATTTTTTAAAAAAGAGGTCAAATTTGACTAAGCTTGGGTTAGGACATGATTCTGCAGATCTAAAGATCTCTTCATTCTAAGTTCAAAGTGATGGAGGGAGAGAGAGGAGGAATTACGGAGGAAGTGTTAAAAGGGAAGAAAATAAACGAAAGCTAAAAATTAGGAACATAGGATGGTAACAAATTAATGGGTAACCAGCTATTGGAGGTAGATATTACCTGATTGTGTAAAAAAAGTTTACCCCATCAGTGAATATTAGTTAAACTCTCCTCTATTTTGACATCATTTAGTAACAAAAAGAAAAATGTATAGTTGTATACATACACTACGCTAACACCGCCTGAAAGATTCAAAGAAAATATTAATTTAATAAGTAAAGTCTTAAAACAACTACGTAGTAGTTTTTTAAGAGACTGCTAACATGAAAACAAACTATGTAGTAGTCTATGATCCCAATCACTTAAAAGTTGAATTATGATAGTAATAAACTAATACAAATAGTGCAAAATCACGTGTATGCCAGTGGTGGTGATCCGTGCTCATTATACATATTCTATATTTACATGCTATTAATTTTTAAATAATATAAAATCTCTACTTGGAAACAAAATATAACATGTGAAACTGAAAATCAGTTCACGCCTGTTCTCATATGCCGCTATCACAAGATAATAAGTAGTCAAACAACTAAAAAAATTGGCCCACTTTGCTAAACTTAATGGCTTTATCTTCAATTTTACCAACCCAAAAAAAATGGCTTAATCTTCACCGGCCAACTGCCCGCACCTAAAAATTGTCCATAACAAAAATAAAACAGCTAACTAAAATCAAGAACTACATAGTGAAGCTGGCAGCCTAAATTTATCTACAGTTTACGTTTAAGTGATTTTATTATGTAAATATTTTTATATTGTCATTATATTAGCTTAAATTCTTCTCACAAATATTGTTGAAGTCAATATGCACTCGTGTGAAAAGGAGAATCAATCAAACCTCCACAGTAAAATGCAGCAATTTGGTTTGGCATAAGCAACGTTGCCACCAAGGATTAGCTAATTGGTCAAAAGTCAAAAAAGTATTACTATGTCAATTTCAAATGAGATTAAACCGATTGAGCTAAGGTTATATGACGGATCAAGTTTCCTTTTTGCCCTGTTGTAAAAGGGGGGCTTTGAATCCAGAAAAGTAAAGATTTTCCTTTCCTGAATTCGAAGGAAGAAAACTCCAGGTGTCTCGATATGGTGATCTTCAAATGATATACCAAACTGCTTGGTCAAATCATAGAATATTTGCTTTTGACCAAAGTCAGCCAAACCTAGGACTCGATTCAGTCTAATGTTGACACGTTAGGAACTGTAAATCTTTTTTCCAATGAACCAAAAGAAAAACTTAAGGAAATTTAGTTGAATTTAAAGACGCGTGAAGTGAAAAGAATCAAACCACCATCAAGCACAAAAATGTAACAATAAACTAATTCAATAGTCAATACGAAACAAGTAGGAATAGACTATATGTAAAAGTTGTACCGTCTCAATTTATGCGATATAGTTTAACTAGGCATTGAGTTTAAGAAAGAAAGAATTTTGAAACTTATAGTCTACAACAAGCCATAAATATTTGTGTGGTTGTAACTCATTTCATTAAGGGAAAAAAAGTTTTAAATTAAATTAATTTTAAATATAGAAATGTACCATTCTCTTTTGGACAAACTAAAAAAGAAAGTATATCACATAAATTGGAACGGAGGGATTAATTGTTTAAGAAATTTATCATAATTTAACTGCTTATATGTTGATAGTAAATCTAACCATAACTAGTTACCAAAAGGTATCAAATTGACCATTATTCACGAGAGAAGCCAGGTACTATAATAATGGAGTTGTAATACGATGTGGTTTAACTTTGATATATTAATATAATAAAATAAAAATATTACACTATCAAATTTAAATTATTTAAAGATAGATAAAATATCTATTACTTATATCGATTTAAAAACGTGATAAATTTTTTACGATTTTTACTACTTATCCAAAACATGATAATGATGAGGCAGATTTTGAAGAGTACGCGTGGTGTTAGAAGCTTAAGATTCGGTCAAATATTCCTGTTATATGGTCTTAAACAGTCGTCTTACCTGTGAACTTACCCATCTAATACGCAATAAACTAAGCAATTTCCACATTTTGATTCGTTCCCCTCTTTTACCGACTGATGAATCACGACCCCCCCTCCCCCCGCCCCCACCCCACTCCTCTTAAGCACTCGTGACTATATTAAGGGGTTGGGGGCCAAACTCACTAAAAATATTAGGACTACATTTTAACATTATAACATTATAACATTTCAAAAGTCTTATATAAGGTAACAGACTCTTTCTATTTGATCAGTTCATATGGAGGAGAAGAAGAAGAGCAACATGGCAAAGAAAGAAGAGAGATTGGAACAAAACCATAAGGGTGATCGTCATCATCCTTATCATCTTGTTCACAGCCAAGTGAAGAAGATTAAGCAGGAAGAAGTGTCCAAGAACCATATCATAGACTGGTATCTGAGGCAACCAGAGATGAAAATGGCTGTAGCAAGGGACGCTGTGACCAGGCAACACTCTAGATCACGCCTTGGACTAAAATCCGGCCAACCGATCTTCGTCGGCGACAACTAGCTACCTAGAAGTAGACAGTTTATTTAAGATGGTTAGTTTTTGAAGGCTGCTATCTTAGATTGTAGTACAGGATTGCAGGTCATGCAATAGGGTCTATTGTTGGATTTTATTTTCCATATAAAATATGATTTTTGTAATTATTTGATGGTCATGATCTTCTAGTTTTATGGAAGTCTCTTTTCACTTCGTTGCTTTCTGTTTAATTTTGGTTTGTCCATCCCTCTTTCTATAAGTTCTGCTGAGAACTTCAAGCTGACAATTTAGATTCTGGCTGAGAGCAGAGCAAAATTCTGTGTATTTCCCTACTGATCGTTACCTTCCGTTTTCTCTTTCTTTGTGCATTGGTATTAAAAAAAGATTCACTTCGTTTGCCTCTTAAAATAAGGAGATGAAATCACGGCAATACCTATAAACACCGCAAAATAGCAAATAGAGAGTATTTTGTACAGAAACTAGACTTCAGAAGTCCACTATGCTTATGTCGAAATTTATCATGAATATGTTGTATCGTTATTGGTTAAGGTTCTTTGTATACAGATACTTCCGGCGGAGCCAAGATCTTATTTGTTGCCTGAAGTTTTTGCTTTTCTTTCTTTCTGTTTTTTCTCTTCTTCTTTGGACAGAGAGGAAACAGAAAAAGGTTCAATTGTGCTCCTGAACTCTATCACGCTTATTTTGCCTCTCATTAGAAGTTGCCAACAAAAATACCTTGAATGTTACCTTTTGTATCATATTTTTCCTTATCGAACGGCCCTCCACTTGGACCAGTTAATTCCTTGAAATAAATGATTAATCAATTTATAAGTTTTTCTATTCATTTCTTGAATCCCTGTTCTTAAGCAGTAGAGTTACAATGGAATAAATGGCAAGAGCACTTCGTTTTCGTGCAGTCATTATAGAGGTACGTGCAGCGCGTAAAGAAGCTTATAAGAATATCTAGCCTTCTTTAAGCAACTTACGTGGCAACATATATGGCAAAAGACATCAGATTGGGAACAAAATTCAAATATCCTGGGAAAAAAAATCTCAATTGAATATAGCATCAAAGAGTTCCACACGAAAGCTGCAGTCTTATTTAAAAATTCTGAATCAGAAAACTAAAAGCTACGTGATGTTATCTGCATTCATTTATTATATCCAGGATCACGATAAACAGCACCAAAGTTGTCCTAGGTTGTAATTTTGTCACATGGAAAACTAAGCTAGCAGCTTTTCATCAAATAATTTCCTTTAAGGTATTCTTTTCCCCCTGTGGAACATGAGAAACGTTTTTGTTACTTTTCCTGAGAACTTAGATGCTAATGCAGAAAACGTCTATTACCCAGCAAACAGTGAAATAAGTTACCTCCTGGAAAGTTACTTCAGTTACGGCACAAGGTCAGGATTCACCATGGACATTCTGAAGTAGAGTTTTAGCATTTAGCAAGAGAGAATCAGCCTCCTCATTTGCTGTGTCAAGCAGGCGCACTTCCTTAATCTCTTCTTGCCACTTTTCCATCTGTTCCTTGTGTATTCTGCAAACAAATATGCTTCAGCAAACGGGGCTAATCTTGTCTTAAGTATTTGGTATTTGGTTTCAACTTTCACTTACTGAATCAGTCGTTCTTCAAATTCATTACTCAGATCCTTAAGCATGGACTTCCCTGATTCGAGCAGTTCAGATACCTAGTCAAATTGATAACAGAAAGAATGTCAACCATATAGACATGTGGAACTATAGCAAATCAGTACTTACACCAGAGTAGTCAAGATCGAAAAACACAAAAATGCCCCAAAGTGTGTTGGAGCTTTAAGGCTAAAACGTGGGCTTTAGCAAAAAAAAGTGTCAATGAAGAAGAAAAGAAAATGTAATTCTAGAAAATGTAACTACAAACAGAAACAATCATTAAGTGGACAAAAGAATGGAAAATTTATAATTAAGCTTTACACATATTGTTGTGACCTTAATGAAAAAACTCATAGGTGAAGGTGAACATGAATTAGCACCTTGACGCTACACCAAAAGCGCCAATTAAGCGACACGAAGCGCAGAGCCTGGCTTCAAGACTTGAGCGCATTTTAAGTGAGCCTTTGACAACACTGATTTATACAGACTTCCTAGCTAACTTATATACTCAAAACGCTGTAAGAACATCAAAATTCCATCATACACTTCATTATGCAGTGTTTTCAACCATCTCTTCTTATTTTTCGTACTCATGTCCAACTTTGATCTATTGGATATAATAGTTGGTACATATACCAGGTTAGTAAAATGCTCCATCTTTTGAAAAATATTGGCAATCTCTGCCTCCATTTGTTCAGAAGCCATAAGCACGGGTATCGATGCATTTTCTTCATCTGCATCCTTTGCAACTTCAATACCGCTATCTGTTGTTTCATTACCTTCCACCTAATAGCAGATTACCTTCAGTCAGTCAAAATATCAAATAGTAGTGTTCAGAAAACTTAAAGGTGAATAGAGCACATACAGAAGGTTTCATGCGCTTATTTGTGCGATCAGCAACTTCTATTTCCATTGTGGATCTGTAATTTCAGAAACTGGACAAAAATATGACAAGTATAGGAAGTTGTCAAAAAAACAAGAAGAGGAATAAGATAACTATGTGAAACCTAATTAGTGATATATCTCAGATGCTTGCTCATTTATTTGATATGCTAATACTTGACTAAGCAAATTGAGGATTCAGTTACGAACTCATCTGTGCAAACTAATTCATATGTCAATGAAACAAGCAAACACAATTATATCAGATATTAAAGAAATATTCAGAGTATAGCTTTGAATTTAATTGTGAAGCTTTAAAGCAAAATAGAAAACACCGATTTATTAATCAGTGTGTCATGAAATAATTAACAGTTTTCATCAAAACAATCCACGGATCAATGTAAAGGCAAAAACATGGTCAAATCATCACAAAAATTACTGAAATGGAAACAGCGGTGCATCCCGAGGCTGAGAAAATTGAAATTAATGCAAGCTCAAACGCTTACATAGAAAATAAAATCACTTGTTGTACTTGTGAGTTAAAGAGAAGTGAGTAAATTCTCTTGAAATATTTCACTATTAGAGGACAAAACGTATGAAGGCGGCGATCGATTGGACAATTGTTAAAATTAGTAGTCAAGAAATTGACAATGAACTGAATTTCCATAATTTTGCCAATGCACTTCTTGTATAACAAGCAAAAATAAATCATGAAGGAAGCGAGAGAGGAAAAAGAAGGGGAACTTACATCGATTTCGCAGGAGAAACGAGTTCGCTGCTTATTTGAAATTGGAAACAAAAGCTGAATAAGAAGAAGAAACTCGCGCGTAAATTGAAAATGGGCCGTTATAAAATCTGTTTTGTGTTGGTCTTTAATTTTCGCACCTCATAACAAACAACTTTTTTGCGGAGCATAAGTTTATATTTTCGCATTATAATATATTATAAGTTATGCCTCAGGTCTTAAAGAACTTATGTCTAGCTCGGCATAAGTTCAATTGCTAAGGGCAAAAATTGAAGAGCAAACCGTACAGTTTCTTCTCATTATTTCACTCACTAGGCTGATCTTAAAATTTTATCCTTCAAATGAGTTGTCTTTAATTTTTGCGCTTCAAAATCGAACTTATGTCTGATAGGGCACAGTTCTTTAAGGCACGGGCATAACTTATGAGATATTATGATACGAAAATATAATCTTATGCCTCGCGAAAAAAGTCGTTTGTCTTGAGGGACAAAAATTAAAGACCAGCACAAAACAGGAGGGCTAAAAGTGGAAATGGCCCATGATGAGGCCGAGATCGAGTTATGGGCTATGGCCCAAAAACTTTTTGATCTAGAACATATTTATTAACATAAATATTTATATATTGAAATTGTTTCACTCAAAATGCAGGTTTTATTTTTGTATTTTATTTCATTTTCTTCTTTAAACATAAGTAGGTTGTTATAGAAATAAATTAATTTTGAAAAATTCAAAACATTATCCGGCAAAGAAGTTGGAAACTAGAGTGATTTTAGATTGAAATAAGTTTAAAAGTAGA
Source organism: Lycium ferocissimum (assembly GCF_029784015.1). Classification (NCBI taxonomy): domain Eukaryota; kingdom Viridiplantae; phylum Streptophyta; class Magnoliopsida; order Solanales; family Solanaceae; genus Lycium; species Lycium ferocissimum. The sequence continues at coordinate 31,811,082 of NC_081345.1, read as the reverse complement.
AGTGGAAGATTTTTTTTTTTAATTTTGTTCTTCTTTTATATCAGGTTTTATATAATTAGTTTTAGGCCTCATAAGTAGATAAGTTTCAGAACTAGCTTTCAACCTCGGTAACATTTCTCTTTTATCCGAATTAGAAACATATTACACTTTCCGAAATTGCCATCAAGATAGTTATTTATTGTGCTAACAGGTTCGGATGCGCTTGATATGACAAATTTCATTTTTTTGGGAAAACCTTCTTCTGAAAAACTCATTTACTGGTGTTTGATAATCATACTTGTTTTTCAAGAAAAATATTTTCATCAAAAGTGGAAAAATAACTTTTCTTACTTATCAAAGAATGTCAATCCTTATAACTATCAATAGGGCTGCGTATCGGGTGGTTCAGTTCGGGTTTAAAAGTTATCGGTCATCGGTTTGTAGACATGTAAAACCGTTAAGATATCGGTTACTGGGTTATTGGTTAATCGGTTTTTGATCGTTATCGGTTCGGTTATCGGTTTAACCGTTAAGATCTCACACGAAATTTTTTCAAGAATAAAGAACCCATCTTCAAAGCAGAATCAAAAACGAATTAACGAGATGCAAAATGAATAAAGTAGCTACAAAAGAAAGTGCCTGCAGCAGTTAGCTATAAAAATGTACCATTCAAAGAAATCAATTGCAGCTTTGCTCCATCACAACTCAGAAGACACTATTAGCCTACTGATAAGCAAGTGTTAACTTGGTGGCAAGGCTGCGGATCGATTTCGATCAATTGGAGCCATGCCAAAAAGATTACTTCTATTCCTTAGTCCCAATGTTCATGACTAGAACTTTATCAGACTATTGAGGCATCTTAGTCCTTAAACTCATTGTGCACGCACTCCTTGCACCTACATTCACACTTACAAGCGATGGTGATTATACAATATACCAAGTTCCTTTTTAGGTAATAGAAATCATCCACAAAGTTAAATCAAAAAGCATATCTAGCTATAATAGGCATAGTAATTATATATGGAAGGGTTATATGGAACGCTGGACAGTGGACTCCACAAATTATATATGAAAGGTTATATATGAAAAGGTATAATTGTAATTAAATAAATGGTTATCGGGTTATCGGTTCACCCGTTAACACAAGTGGTGAACCCGAGACCCGAACCGATACTCCAATAACTAGAGAACACCACCCGATACCCGAACCAATAACCCATTAACCCAACCCATTAATCCAATAATCTAATAATCGGTTCGGGTTATTGGTTTAACCGTTAACATGCACAGCCCTAACTATCATAACTTTTAATTTCAGATCAATATCTCCAACCCACAACCATACATTATTATTGATCTTTAATACCTTTAAGTTTCATTAAAACCTTACCCAATTTGCTAATACTATAGTTAATTTTTAATATATATTTTCTGGAAAAAGAAAAAAATTATCTCGAAAGACCCATAATATATTGGGACACATGCAAACTTAGTGAATATAGAGTACAATAGAAGAAAAAATTGTATATTAGAGATATCTATTAATTCAAAATATGTTTCAGTTATGCTAGTACTTTTATTTTACGTCCTATGCTTTTCTGAGAGTTGTTTATTCTTTTAGAGATTTACGTCAATAAAAATACAAAGTACCTCTAATATTTTTTCAAAATATTTTAAAAAACAATCTGAGATGAGTTTAAATGGAGTAATATAATTAGTAAGAATTCACATAGCCGACTCTAATTTTTTTGAGATAGTAAGAATTCACATAGCCGACTCTAATTTTTTTGAGATAGTAAGAATTCACATAGCCATCTCTTAAGAGCATAGCTAATAGTTTTATTATATTCTTTTAGAAAATGTTTTTCACTTACCACCCAAACACTGAAAATATTTTTTTATGAATAGGGGAGGGGAGATAGATAGAAGAAAACAAAAGAGCAACTTATGGGCGTTTAGCGTGCAAAGAAGGGATGTCCGTTGCGCAACGGCAATCCTAATTAGTATGAATACAAAGTTACAAATGGAAGAGTTAATCCTATCAACGGCGTGAGCGGCGTGGTTACAGGCAATATTCACTAAAGACAAGTTTTATTGGTATTCCCCCCCTACAATTAATAACTGGTTGGTTTGGACTTTTAATTTGTCGCACGATTAGGTGACTTATTTTCAAGGTTAGTTAGGGAAGGTTAAAGATAGCAAAAATAAACAAATTCTACGTGTCTTTGACTTTTGTGTTAACATCTATTCAGTGTGTTCAATTAAAGTTGTAAGATTGTTTAAATGCAATCATGTTCCATTTTCTTTTCCAACACTGTATTGTGTTCATTACTCAGATAATTATAGATAATTCGATTCATCATGACCACCGCAATAATTTGTTTTAATTGAACAATCTAATTCCCCTTGTTCCCCACCAACTTTGAGTTGCTTGCTCAACACCGAAGGAAAGCCTTTGAAAAAATCGTTCCTAGTTTGTCCCTTAGCCGCCATGCAACGACCTACTGTTACCGCAGACTTGTTCTGAGCATTATAATTTCTTAAAAGTAACAACGTCGAGGACATGACCTAACCACCGGTTGAAAGGACGAGATGAGCATTGCAGGGCAGATCGGCTGTCCACTAGTAAATCTTTGTTAGATTTTTAAGGTAGAATGAGCAAGTTCAGTGTTCTAGTGCTAACACATAAACAGACACGTTAAGCCCTACCTAATAAGCAACCTTGATATACCTTCTCCCTAAAAGATTGAATTAATATCGTATGGATCAACGGTCTACGTATTAAACTATACGAACAAATATACACTTGAATCTCAACCAAAAGGTCTACAAAAGCTCTCATTGTTTTTTACAGCTCTAGTGGGGAAAGGGTCTAAGTTCTCAAGTCTATCTGTTTTTTTTGGCTGTTGTGCTTGTGCAAGTGGGAAAAAAGGAAATATTAAAGAAAAATGCAACTTTTGGTTAATTTTTCCAACTTTTGTAAAGGCTCCTTCTGTTATCTCAGAAGGTGGGGGGGACCCTGTAAGTTAGACGTTATAATGGGGTTTTTGTAAGTGCGTGAAAAGCATAGTGACAAATTCATGATGGTTTAGATACCTCATTATTATAGAGACACCCTTTTCAAGTAAAGTTTCAAAGACCATATAATGCCTTCAATCTAATAAGTACATAAAGATAATGTTTTAGCCTCTGCTGTATTAGATTTGGGAGTATATGCCATGATTCAACTTTTGATTAATTTAATTGGATCACTTCTCAATTTCCAATGTTTTAACTAATGTCTCTCTAAGTCCAGAATATTTTCCTCGCCTTACTTATACAGACATTGCTGTTTTTATTGTTAAAACAGCTTATAGACCCAAGATAACCTACTAATAGGTTAGAGGAAGACGCATTTCAATTGTTAAGAGGTTATTTGGTTTGGAACCAAGTTATTCAGGGATCAATAATGTAGGAATTGTCAATGTGGTGATTAACCATGCACGGATTGTTATCAGGGGTGACTCAACGGATCTCGTGACCTAAGGCAAAACCATATTGAGAGGCCTTAAATATATTTTATAAAATTTGTATGCTAAAAAGGAATTTGCTTTCTAAACAACAGAATTTGCTTTCTAAACAACAAATTATCATTTCAGACAAAAATATAGAGATTTTTTAAAAAACAAAAAACAAGGAAGAAGAGCACAGAGAATAGAGTGGTGGATTATCGGATGTTGAGGTCCGAAACTCAAAATGAAAAGTTTGATTAAGCTATCATCACAATGAACGTACATTACTTAATAGTTTAAGTTTTGAGCATTGATGACAAGAGGGTTGCTCAAATGGTAAGCACCCTCCACTTCCAACACAAAAGTTGTGGGTTCGAGTCACCAAGGGAGGAAAAGGGAGAGTTGGGAGAGTTAAAAAAATTGAGCATTGATAGAATCAATAATATTTACACCTGCACCTGAAATTTATAAAAAGAAGCCCCAGCTCTCGTTCACCCCCATATTAAATCAGTCTATTCATCTTCTTTCATGAATTGTTCTACTGGAGAAAATTACTATTTCCATGGTTTTTAAACATACTCAAATCACCGCAAACTACTCATATAATTCTATAATAATTACCTAAAGGACAATACTCCATATGTGCTTTTTAAACCTACTCAAATCACCGCAAACTACTCATATAATTCTATAATAATTACCTAAAAGACTATACTCCATATGTGCATACCAATGGCATATAGAAAGATTTGGAAGTTGTGGTATTAATTTCATCGGTGAAAGCTGGACTACATGTTGTGATTTTAGTATTCATTTTCTCTTAGATTTAACCGACACATCGTCCGATACACCGCCCGATAATTTCTAAATCGACACCAAACCAACCGATATCTTATCGGTTGGCTAGCGGATTAATATATTATAAGTCGATAACCGATAAGCCGAACCGTTAAGCGTAATTATCCGCCCAATAAGCAGTCCTACTAACATTATAGGACTAATATCCCGTATAGAAAGTGAGATTGTTTATCTTGGTTATAAGTCCGAAATTATAATTACGGTTGTTATTAGTGTATACAAGTTGAGTATATTGGGATTATAGCAGGTGAAATTCTACTGAAAAAGAAAGACCTTCCATATCCAAGCCATTGAAAAAACTACAGTATTTGTTTCAAGTGACCTTATGATTCTGTAGTATATTTTATCCTTGAAGGTTAGGTTAGAAAAGATTCATCTCTGGAGACTTGACACAATATTCTGGTCATTTTCTTACATTTTCTGAGACATGGAAAAGTTATAATGTAAAGCTACTCTGTAGAAAGAAACATAACCCAGAATGTGACAGAGCATATACTGATTTTTCACTTTGTATTTCATCTTATTGAAAACTTAACCAGTAATCAAAGCTGTATAAATTTGTAGGAGAAAAATATTCAGAATTCAAAAAGCAGACACCTGGGGTCTCGACTGTCCCTACACTCTCCTTTCACATTCAAGAAAACAACTCCTCTTTGCTGAGTGCTGAATCTGTTGACGCAGCCCATGTACACAACATGGGGACCAGCTAAGAATTTCTCCATTTTATCTCTGGTCATTTTGGTCTCTAGTACATGTCCCTCTCTGCTCAACATTTACATGCCAACACCGATAAGGATTGTGGTAGAGTAATAAGTACTCTTTCATTTTTAATCAAAGGTATCGAATACGAACCTCATTGGATATGAGTTCGTCTTTATTAGGGAGCGGTTTACCCCCAGTGTAAGACATCTTTGCGTAAATCCAAATTTAGTCAAGCCTCAATGCGGATACCAACACAGGGTGGCAGGGGCAGATGCAACTTAACTTTTCCGGGTCATCTGAATCTAGTATTTTCAACACAAAGCATAAATTTAAATATAAAAATCCACTAAAATTGTACTAAGTAGTACTACTATATATGAACCCATAACTTTAGAAGTGTAGTTGGTTCAATACTAAAAACCTTAAAGGTTGAACCCATAAAATTTAAATCTTGGATAGGTGGAAAACAAAAAAAATTTACACGCCTGCAGACAAGAAAATATGACATTTTGATTATATTAACAACACTATAGTAAATTGGACTAGGCATGCTATTTGTTTAATGCCCCCCACTCATAAGTCCATGACTTTCTGTTTCTCCCCTCCAATGAGCCACAGTATATAACTCACCTCTATCAAGTATTGTCACTCAAACTCCTTTTTTTTCTCCAACAAGGACTTGCAAACTTCAAAAGCAATGGCTATGTCTGTCTTGTTCTTTCTTCTTTATGCTTCTGTAGGAATTGTGAATGCATTTCCTCATCCAGACAAAATCATTCTATTGCCTGGACAACCTCAAGTGGGATTTCAACAGTTCTCAGGCTATGTCACTGTTGATGACAAAAAACAAAAAGCTCTCTTTTACTACTTTGTGGAAGCAGAAACAGATCCAGCTTCCAAGCCTCTTGTTTTATGGTTAAATGGAGGTACACAAAAGTTTCTTGCTTTTCTTGAAACTTAGGGTCTTTACTCATTATACAAACTTGCCATTCGGTTTCTTGAAGAAGTTTTAAACTATAAGTATTTTCACTTGTTTTTATAGGACCTGGTTGTTCTTCTGTGGGAGTAGGTGCATTCTCTGAGAATGGTCCATTTAGACCAAGGGGACAATTTCTTGTTAAGAATGAACACAGCTGGAACAAAGGTGGAAATTTGTCACTTTTTTTACTCTCTAAATGATTTGGATATATTCAGTCTAAGCAGCCAAAAAAAATTATTCTTTCTTGAATATGCAGAGGCAAATATGTTGTACTTGGAGTCTCCAATTGGGGTTGGCTTTTCTTATTCAACTAATACTTCTTCCTATGATACAGTTAATGATGAGATAACAGGTAAGTTTTAACTACTGATGACTATAGTTTCATCTGCTTACTTGCATTTCACGTTTAAATTTTCTTATTCAGACTTAAAGTTCATCTCCAAAAGTTTGCTCTTTTCTTGTTCTGTTTTTATATTATTTTATATAATGACCATGTGATGCCCATCACCATTTAATTACTGATTGGAGTAGTAAACTAGCTATTCTTTTTGTTGTAAAGGAAAAGGAACACGTTGATGAGGATTCTGGAATCCTACTAATTTGTCTTTGTGAAGTTTAACTGTTAATTGCTTTATATTTTTATATACATCCTAAAGCTGTTCAACTTTTGTATTTTTCTTAATGTTTTTAAGCTAGGGACAATGTTGTGTTCATGCAACGCTGGTTCAACAAATTCCCACAGTATAGAAACAACAATTTGTTTTTAACGGGGGAGAGTTATGCAGGTATTTTTTTTCTTAGGCATATTGATTAACATGAATTTTTGAAGTGCCAAATCTGGGCTAATATTTTTTACTCATATTTTTGTATGTTGATTACAGGCCATTATGTACCTCAACTTGCTAAGCTCATGATTGAGGTTAACAACAAAAAGAAGTTGTTCAATCTGAAAGGAGTTGCAGTAAGTATGCTAAAATGAATTTTTATTGCTTGTACTTATCCCTATTCGGGATTATATTTTTAATTATTATTAATAAAAGGCCACTACACACTCGGTGGGGGGGGGGGGGGGGGCAGAAATGTAGAACTAAATTTAGAAAGAGTAATAGTTCATCAAATGGATTGTGTTTATAGTGCATGAGATTAAAAAATAAGTTCTTGTTTAATCCTTTTCTTTTTTCTTTCTTGTCATGGCAGCTGGGTAATCCGGTTCTGGAATTCGCCACTGACTTCAATTCGAGGGCTGAGTACTTCTGGTCTCATGGCCTAATATCAGACTCTACATACAAAATGTTCACTTCCTTTTGTAATTATTCTCGCTATGTGAGCGAGTACTACAGGGACAATGTATCGCCAATGTGTTCAAGAGTCATGAGCCTAGTAAGTAGAGAAACCAGTAAATTTGTGGACAAATATGATGTTACCCTGGATGTCTGTATGTCATCAGTGCTCTCTCAGTCCAAAATTATTAGTCCACAAGTAAGTAATTGCTTAAACTGTGTTGATGTCCTTTTAATTTGTAAGGCTTCTTTAATGTCTTAGTGAACTACACTGACTGTGTTTTGATTCTAATTAACAGGAAAATGCTGAGAAGATAGATGTCTGCATCGATGATGAAACAGTCAATTACTTAAATCGACAAGATGTGAGGAAGGCTCTGCATGCCAGGCTTGTTGGTGTTCACAGCTGGGATGTTTGCAGCAAGTGAGTCTTTCTTGCTTAGCTAAAAAGGCTAATAGTGTGATATAGTGTCTGAGTATCTGTCAATCCACAAGCTTATCTTAATTAAGAAAAGTTATTCACTTTCTAATCTCTTAATTAAGAAAAGTTATCACTTTCAAATATAAATGAACTTGTTTCTCCACATCACTTGCTACAAATCAACTCAATACAAAGCTATCACACAGTTACAAGCTGTGGTTGTACCTTTAAAGGTCCACCTATTTTGTGAAGATTCACTGATTTTTTTTTTTCATTCTGTTGCCACAGCATTCTAGATTATCAATTGCTTGACATAGAGATACCAACCATCTCTATAGTAGGATTGCTTGTCAAGGAGAGAATTCCAGTCTTAATTTACAGGTATTTTTAAAGTACAACCCAATATTATAATCTTACATCTAATGCCAATGCTAGTAAATAGATCTGTCATTTCTTGAAATCTCTTCTGATTCAAGATCATAGTGTATAACATGTAATTCTTGACAAACAGCGGGGATCAAGATTCTGTTGTTCCATTGACCGGAAGCCGCTCCGTTGTACATACACTAGCAAAACAGATGAGGCTGAACACTACTGTACCCTATAGAGTTTGGTTTGCAGGGAAGCAGGTAAAAATTCACATTTGGTCCATTTCGTGATATGCCAATCTTTACACAAATAGTTGGTCGAATGCACTGTTTACGCTGTACATAGATTATACACTGAGTATACATGGCTATACATATATTATACATCCACGGGCTATTTTTAGTTTAAGTGCACTGGAATGGGCCGCTATTTAGGTTAATTCTTTTTAGTTTAATAGCATTACTTTCAAGAAGAAGCTTATTTTCTCTTTTCCCATGTTTTAGGTTGGTGGTTGGACTCAAGTGTATGATAATATCCTATCATTTGCCACCATTAGAGGTGCTGCTCATGAAGCTCCGTTCTCTCAGCCAGAGAGATCACTTGTTCTGTTCAAGTCATTTCTTCAAGGCAGGGCACTTCCTGAAGTATTCTAAGATCCCAAATTGGTGAATGATGATGGACAGCCAGAGTAAATAGGTCTTTCATGTGCATACACTTCGCAATTAAATGTAAAAGGATCTTGGTTTTTTCGCTTTTGCTCGTAAAGATTAGAAGAAGATGTCGAGGTGCGCGCAAGCTGGTCAGGACGCCACGATTATCAAAAAAAAGTTACTGTAGAAGAAGACTAGAAGAGTCTGAAATGTTGTGATAGGAAGAAAAATGTGTGATCTTTAGGGCCTCCTATGTGAATTTAGTTTCTTTTTTCTTTCTTCAAAGTTTGGCTGGAATGCAAATGAATGCAGGAAAAGCATCTGTAAGTTTTGTTGAAAGCAACCTTTTCCGTCTTTCGGTAGCATAAAGAAAATAGATTCAGAGTGACAAAGGGGTCCACCATGACCAAATGTTGGATCTTTCATAATTCATACTTCATGTGTCGGATTAGTAGACATCAAGTTTCCTCAGTTAGTAAATTTGACTTCTTATAATGTTAAATTTATAAATTGTAATCAAATACGAATTAAGAATAAATAGATATCGGAGTAACTGAAAAAGCAATACCAAATGAAACCAAAAAAACCTCAAACATTATGAAATTTCAACTTTCTAAGTAGATAGATTTTACAAATTAACCAAATGAATTACACAATAATAAATGATCATTTTCATTTTTTTGCATGGATTGTCCTTCAAAGGCCCTGGTCTTTAATTTTTGCCCCTCAAATTGCTGGTCTTTAATTTTTGTCATTAGCTTAAAAAGTGGCCGAAAATACCCTGAGGTTCTGGGTGCAAACCCCCGCTCAGTAAAAAAAAAAAATCGCAAGGCAAGACTTCGCAAAGAGTAAATTTTGCCTTAAGGCAGACTTTTGCCTTAAAGGCAGAGGTTTTCCTTTTCCTTAAGACAAGTCCTTCATTTGGGGTGGTCTTTAATTTTTGCCCTTCAAATTGGTGGTCTTTAAGTTTTGCCCTTCGCCTAATACCCCGAGGTTGTGAGTTCGAATCCTACCTCAGTTAAAAAAAAAAAATCACCAGATGTTTGGATTCGCAAGGCAAAATCATGCATGCACCCATGCAAATTCTGCCTGCCCACTTAGCTGCCTTAAGGCAAGGCCAAAATTCTGCCTGGCGAATCCAAACTCTACCTTGCAAATTTTTTTAAGGAGGAGTTTGAACCCGAAATCAAGAGATTTTTAATGAAGGATAAAAGTTAAAGACCGCCAATTTGAGGGACAAAAATTAAAGACCATCCCCAATGAAGAACAATCCTGCAAATTGGCCGTCAACAACTATATCTGGCCAAGTCCGGTTACGGGTCCAAAATGCTGAATTGGCCCAGGCCCTTTGTCTTAATGACCGTCAGCCCAAGGTTAAGGGTCCGGCCCTTTATTAGTGACATTTAACCCGTTAACGCTATTCATTTTCAGGACAATTATTTAGTAAATGACTTTTTTATAACTTATGAACATTTTATACCATGGTTAAAGATCCCTTTTGAGCAAATTGAAAATCTTATGAGAAAACGCTAGGCCATAGTTTAACATTTTGTAGGTTAGTGCTAATGTTATACGATGGTCTTATGTTTTGTCCGTAAGATTGAACAATATATGAGCAAACATTAGACCTGGTATAACAAGAAAATTATCGATATACGAATTCGTAAAATGTCAAGCATGTTTCACAGGACCGAAAGTAACGTAGTCGAGAAATTTAAAAAAAAAAAAAAAAAAAAAAAAAAAAAAAAAAAAGAGCAAATAAATAGTAGTAAATGTAAATCATGTGCGTGACAACAGTAAGTTCTGTAAATCAGTGTAATACATTAGAAACTACTCACACGCTATGTAGCACTTAGTCATAATTATGTTTTGTATTCATTAGTTTGGTTTATAATGACTTATTTACTTTCATTGTTTTTATTTTCATAATTGCTTTGAATTGTTTGCCCGTATTTGACCTTTTCTATGCTTTTTCTTGAGCCGTGGGTCATCCGGAAATAACCTTCCTACTTAAGGTAGGGGTAAGGTCTGCGTACACTCCACCCTCCCCAGACGCCACGTTGTGGGATTCACTGGGTATGTTGTTGTTGTTTGTTTGTTTATTCATTAGTTTGGTGTGATTAAATATCGGATGTGTATAACTTTTTACTGTAGTTCATTTAAATGGTCTTCTTTTAAATTTATTGTATCATGTTTGTTTTGGAAACTGAGTAATTTTCAGAACAAGAAGCAACAAATCACAATTCACGAGGAAAGGGAAGAAATTGTGAAGGCTGCTGCTCTATATACGGTCCTTGTACATAGATTATACTTTCTGAAATGCAGCTCTTATTAATTATAATTACCCCCTCCCTCTTGTATGGTTGTTTGAAAAGTTCATAAGTTTTGGCCATAATTCAATTCCCTCCACAACAGGATACAATAATATGTAGAAAATGAAGAACCAAAAACCCTATTGCCTTTGAACTATTTCCTTAAAAAATTACCTGCAATCACAATTTATATAACATATTTGATCCCTCCATTGTTGATAAATTTTGATTTTAATTCCTATAATATCTGAAAATTACATTTAATTTTTAGTTATTTGAAATATGTGCTTTTATCTCTTTACTTGTAAATTTTCACAACAAAAAGGAAAATTGGGAAACCGGAAAGGTAAAAACTTACCTACATAGGGTGTTTACACCAAACTAACAAATGTAAGACTAGTGTCTTATGTACACACTTTTTATCACTTAACCATGGTTAAGTGATACACATTGTCACTTTAAACTGTAAACTTAGTTGTTTAGTTAAGTGTAAACACCCGATGCGGACAAATATTTACCGGAAAGTGACAGTGGACGTGTGAAAAAAGGAGCATTGCTGGACTCTCATGGATTTTGGGGCCCATCAGAATTCAAGTCTTCTTCTATAATTGAGAATTGGGGCGGTAAAATTGAAACGCCTCACGAGATTCTTGGCTCATTATAAATTTAGGATGCTCTGAATTAAGCACCAGTATGATATACTGTAATTATTATTGTTCCTAAAATTGTCATTCTTTTAGCAAATCGTTTTCATTACTTGGAGGGAGAAGCTTTTTTCCTTCTTTAAAACACAAATTGTCACTTCTGAAAATATAAAAGATTCAAACTCTCAACGATGTTTAGCACACAAATAAACATAATGAAGCGTACTAAACTTTATCAGACGTGTTATAACACATAAATATTGTAATTGGACAACTATTTGGTAGCATTGTGAAAACAAAAGCTTCCTAAGAGAGTAAGGAATAAATAAATAATTCAAACTAAATTTCTCTCATGTATATGAACCCCTCCCCGAAAACCTCTGGGAATAAAACCTCACAGTTCATCCGACTTGTCAAAATTAACTCGAAAAGTAGACATCTTTTTTGACTTGAAAAACATGAAGGAAATATAACTTCTGCTTCCTTTTGTGCTATGAAATTCTGAATCGTAGTTAACTTGTTAGAGGGTCGGTATGAGTATACGTGAACTTTATACTATCTTTTTATCTAAAATCTTTGATATACTTAAAAGAAATTATATTAAATATTTATATATATTTGACTGTAAATTTAAATATGATACTAATTAACTTGAAATCACTGCATAAACTTGAAATTTTGAAAATTTTGAATCCGTCTCCGTTGTTACGTATCCAGAAAGCAAGTCAAGCACCTTTTTCTTATTAAGACCAGACATTTCAGATTGAGTCCTCTTCTTTTTCCTAAGACAAGACAATCACATGCACTGGCTGCTACCTAAGAGTTCGTTCTCTATTTCCCTTTCTTCTATTATTTCACATGTTGATTACTACTTATTCCTATAATGTTTGCATGAGTCGACGTATTAAATTACAGCTCACTAATGTAATGCTGAATTCAAACTTTGAGTGGTAAAAAACTAATTATATCAAATGAAATATATATATATATATATATATATATATATATATATATATATATATATATATATATATATATATATATATATATATATATATATATATAGTGTTGAGTAGTTTTGTATTATAAGTGTAATTTAATTTCTTATAGCAGGTAATTAATTTTATTTTTCAGTTATTAATTTTTATGAATAATTATCTATTGTACTCCTATCAGCTAATTGTACCATTGTTCACGCCAATCTAAATATAATAAGATTTCGTTTTCCTCTTCTTTATACCTCTGTTGCTGTAATACAGTAATTTACTCTCTTAAAGTTGGATTTGTCGATCAGTTCATTATATTACCATGAAATCTAAGGAAGACCATCCCTTAAACTTATCGTAAATTAGTCAAAATTCAAAATAAGTAAATATTATAGAGTAACTTGCACTAAATACTCTTATATTGTGATTCAAAATGCAGATATATGATCTCTTTGTGTTTTTAATTTAAACACTTATATATGATATATTATGAAAATCCCATACATATATAACGATATTCCGACGTTTCCAAATCAACACTCAAACCCTTTATATAATGAAAATCCCACACAAAGGAATATTTATATACTAAGTAAATTTAAAAAATTTAAAGCAAAATAATAAAAAATAAATAAAATAAAATTTGAAGTTCCTACATGTTAAATATCAGAACTTTTTAATTAAGAAATATACAAATAGTTTACATATTCAAAATGCAAGAAAGTTAATACGAGTAATCATTATATCTTAATATTAAGTATTTTATTTTATATTTAAGAGTTTTGAAAGATGCAGGAAAAAACATGTATTCTCTTTTTTATTGAAGGTGTGTATAAGAATATTCAACAAAAATATTTATTTTCTTTTGACAGGGGAGAAAAAAAGAAGACATTAGAATTCAAAGTAGCGGTTTTGGATTTTATCTCGTCAAGATATTTGGCAGTTTGCTAATCATTACTTTGTGTACTAATTACTAATTACTGATTACAAGAAAACAGAAAGACCAGGACAATACCACAACTTTAAATTACGCTTAATGCATATGCGGCTCCTAAACTTTTTTTTTTTTTCTTTTTCATTTTGACATCTCAATTAAGTATTGCTTCTATTGAACTCCTGAACTCATCTCCAAGTGTGTCTATCAAACACAATCCGACTTACATAGTATTCCATCTTCAATGAAGAAACATGCTAATATATATTCTAATTTAATTATGTCATCTTTTAGCTAAGATTAGCAGCAATTGAAAAGGAAAAAAGAGTAGCTCTTAATTAAGCTGACCAGAAACCGACACATCCATGACCTAAAGAATAGCTTACCACAAGTCTAAAATATTATTCCACCTTCATTTCCCTAATTTAATTTCTGCTTCTAATAAACATTAGATTTAGGGAGTTTAATAGAAACACTTGAGGATGAGTTTAAGGGTTCAATAGGAACAACATTTAGTTAAGGTGCCAAACGAAAAAAAAAAAAAGATAAATTTAAGGGGCCGCATATGCATTAAACCTTTAAATTACGATACATGTATAGCCTAAGTGAATGTAGGTTAATTGGTTCTAACAACATTTTTATTGTAGACAAATTACAAATAATTAGAGTGTCATTACAATAAATATTTTGTATATATACAAAATAATAACATTAGTAGTAGTTTCAAAGGAAAAAATAGTACTCTTAATAGTAGTAATAAAAAAAAGTATCAGTGAGCATCAGGGATTATGGTGGTCGGTGGAATGGTAAGTATTCACTTTCAAATAAAGATTTTGAAATCGAGTTCTGAATATAAAGTCGTCTTGGTAAGGAATACTTATATCAAACTAGACGAAAGCCAAAAACAAAATTTGAAAAAATAACAGCCTTAGTGAAAGCGTAACGTTTGTTTATTTGCCTTTTAATACTTTTGAATTAGCACTTACTATGATTTGTAATACTTTTGACGTAATTTTGGATACATAAATTTATTTGTAAGATTTCATATCCGAATTTACAATCAAAATTTAAAATTTTGATATTCAAAATCTAAATCGGGGCATATAAATTGTGATACAGGGACTAAGTGTCATGTCATCTCTGAAAAGGCATCCCCCTTTTTCCTTTGCTGCATACATCTTTTTTCTCCTTTGCCTTCCATTACTTTTAGTATCCCTTTGCCTCATATATAATAATCCTTTTCTTTGAACCAACCCATTCAAGCTAACAAAAAAAAATGCTGTCAAGATCAAACAGTATGGTTTGGAACATGGAAAACAAAGAAGAAGAAACTGTTACCAACAAGGAGAATAACGATAGTGGTGTGCTTGAAAACAAAGACTATATAGAAATGGGTGCACTTTCTACATTCAAATCTATGTTAGATGGTGCAGATGTAGACTGGTACATGACCAGTAACAACAACATGCAAAACCATACTGAAAATAATATTTCTTTCACCCAAAATTTCACTGAATTAGCTGAAAACAACTTGTTTCTACAGCCAACCAGTTTCAACAATCTTGACCCATCTCAGGTACATTATTTCTTGGCCCAAAAAGCAATATCTAACAACCCTTTAGACAGTGGTTTTAATTTGGGTTATGAAAATGGTTTTCTTGAAACTCAAGGTTTGAATAAAGGTGGGATTTTTAATGGTGGGTTTCTTGATTTTAGCTCACAAAACCAAATGGGTAGTTCCAATTTGAATTCTTGTACTCAATTCCTGTCATCCCATTTGCCCCCAAATAGTACTGCTGGTTTTAGTCCATTGGGGTTTGTTGATGGTTCTCCAAATGAGAATTCTGTGTTTCTCAATAGGTCTAAGTTGTTAAAGCCACTTGATAATTTTACTTCAATTGGAGCACAACCAACACTTTTCCAAAAAAGGGCTGCACTTAGGAAGAACTTAGCTAATAATAGTGGTGGCAATTGGGGGGATTTTGGAGGTGAAATTGGTCAAAAGAGAAAATGCGGTAACGATGATCAAGAACTTGATGATGTGAGCTTTGATGGATGCACATTGAGTTATGATTCAGATGAACTTATAGAAAATGTTAGTGATAAGGTGGATGGTAGTGTTAAGAATGCTGGAAATAGCTCGAATGCAACGAGCACTGTCACCGGTGGGAATCAGAAAGGAAAGAAAAAGGGACTTCCAGCCAAGAATTTGATGGCTGAACGACGACGTAGGAAGAAGTTAAACGATAGGCTTTACATGTTAAGGTCTGTTGTACCAAGGATTAGTAAGGTATGAAATGTATTTACATCAAGTTCTCGTGAATTCCTATTTGATTCTGACATGTTTTAGCTATTTTACAATCATCAGCCTTTAGAAAAGGGGAAATGAACAATGCACTGTTATTTCTTCTTTTTTATTTTGAAGGTACTTCATTTACTCTTGTTAAGGCATGCAAGTTTGTCCCATGCATAGTTCAAAAAAGGTTTTTGGATTAAAGCTATATTGATAGTCGCATTAAATTCACTCACATGAACTAGATGAAAAGATTTCAAAAGGATCTTTTGTTTTGGACCACACAAGAGAATACAAATTGTCTTTTTTAGTTTGACTGGTAACTCTTCTTGGTGGATTCTGAATCTCTCTTGTATATATCTGCTTTAATTTGTTTTAGTTGCCCTCCCCCCCCCCCCCCCCCCGGGGAGGGGGGTGGAGTCTGGTTGCTGTCCTATCACTCCTCAAATTGCTTGGATTATTGTAAATGGTAATAAATGCTTTAATTAGGATGTCAAAATTTATGGTACGGCAACTGCAATAACATGGTACTTGAATCTCACCACTACCATGCAGAAACAATTTTATTGGAGCTCTAAGTAACCTGAGACATAGGAAGTTATCTTTGATAGGGCTGAGATGCAGGAAGTAATTAAAATATACCTTGAATGTATTCATGCAAATCCTTTCTAAATGAAGTGAAATATATTTATGCAGAACTTATGGTGGTTAGAGCTGAACGTGAACTACCTGCTAGTTAACATTTGTGTCTTAATTGAGATTTAATTCCGAAGAACCATCGGACTTGATTTAACCTTACAGAATATTTCATGTTACCAATTTGTCTTCCTGACTACTTAATATCAAAAGCTTCTTCTTGGCTGCAATTTGTGACTTTGTATATTGACAGATGGACAGGGCTTCAATCTTAGGAGATGCGATCGAGTACTTAAAGGAGCTTCTACAGAAAATCAATGACCTGCATAATGAACTGGAGTCCACACCACCTAGCTCTTCATTGACCCAAACAACAAGCTTCTATCCTTTAGCACCAACTTCACCAGCTCTGCAGGGCTGCATCAAGGAAGAACTCTATCCGAGTTCATTTGCAAGTCCATTGTCTAGCCCGACTGGACAGCCTGCAAGGGTAAAAAAGCCGCGTCATCCAGAAGAAACTTATTATAGAACAAACATATGTTTCTAGTTAGATGTTTTTGGTTTGTGATGGTGTAATGCAGATTTTGTTTTAATTTTAGGTTGATGTAAGGGCAAGAGATGGAAGAGCTATGAATATCCATATGTTTTGCGGCCGCAGACCAGGCCTCTTACTCTCAACAATGAGGGCTCTCGACAACCTCGGGCTGGACATCCAACAAGCTGTTATCAGCTGCTTCAATGGGTTTGCCTTAGATATCTTTAAAGCCGAGGTACTTCCTTTTACGTTTAATTTACAAAGTTGGGCTCTTGGATTGGTCTATTGAAAACAGCCTCTTTACCCCACAAAGGTAGAGGTAAGGTCTGCGTACACCCTGCGCTCCCCCAGACCCCACTTGTGGGATTACACTGGGTATGTTGTTGTTGTTGTTAGACTCTTGGATTAGAAAATGCTTCACCTGAGCAAAAGGTTGTATATAAAAAATTGAAGTCCAACAGTCCCTGCACAAATGCATATCCTTCTGGAATGAGCAAAACCTAAAACCATATTAAGCTTTTACCATGGGTTCGTCAAAGATAAGTTAAAAGATAATAGGTTGTACCGACTCTTATTGAATATCTCTTATCATATAAAAAAGTTTCTCTCTTGCTTATTTCGATTGATATTGGAGAAAAAGTATTTAACACTTGAGTTAAATGATCTGTGATTTAATTCGTGTGTTATTCTTGCCACGAAATGATTTCTTTTGATGATCGTTTTTCTTTATGTAATCTCAGCAATGCAAAGAAGGTCAAGACTTTCATCCTGATCAAATCAAAGCAGTTCTTCTGGATTCTGCCGGCTGCCATGGGATGATATAAGCTTCTATGGTTCACAAGGGAAACAATGCAACCACCATTTTCAACTTTAGACTCTAGTTGTTCTTCTCAGTTATTTTGTGATCCTTTTGTACTTCTATATTTTATCTAGCAAGCCATTGTTTTTTTACTACAACTCATGATTGCTATTCCGTGAACCTTTAAACCGATTAAGTTGCAATTTTCTCAGTTGTTCTGCAGTCTTTAGCGCGTCAAAAGCACACGCAAGGAAAATTTAAATGTGTCAATGAAATCGTACACTTAATTAATTCTGATAGTTATCACCTAGATTTGTTTTCCCTGTTTTCTTTTTGCTTTGTTGATGAGTGACATAAGATGGAATTGGTGATCTGGCGCCATTTTCATTTTCATTTTCATGCAGCACATCATCCAGAGCTGGTGGAACATAAAATTGTTTAGTGGATGTTAAATTAGATGAAGTGGTAATTTTTGTTGTTAAATCAAGCTACTAACCCAATTTACGACATAATCCGATGATATACCATTCTGGAACATTATTAACATCTAGATATAACAAGAAAAGTCCATCAAGGGATGTCGTGAAATAGTTGAAATACATTGACCTTTTAACAAAAGATCCAACTTCGAGTCTTGGAAATGAAAAACTTTTCATTAATTTTGGATACTAGATGGTTAAAGCGAAAGAGACAACCGAAAGGATAATATCTAAGCTTGTTTTTCTACATATACAATGCTTGGTCATCTTTATTGGGGGATTTCAAAGTGCTTTTGCATTTTTCTTCACCAGGCCCAACATACCATAGATGGACTGCATGAATAAACTTCTGCTCTGCTAAGACATGGACTCCTTCTCTTCAATATTATTATTATTATAGCTTATTGTTCTGCCAAAAGAGGTTTTTATTCCATTACAAAAAGGATAACACATCTTCTAACAAGAGACTCAATGCTGCATCCTCTAGGATCAACATAGGCAAATAGGTCCCTAGTAGGTTTCAAGCTGCTCATACCCTTTTGATGTCTAGCCGATTCGGATCGGACTGTGGCAGGGGACTGCTATTATAGAGACATATGTGACTTCCAACTGCAAACAATGCAATAAAATCAGATTATGATGAAGTTTGCAACAATAAAATCATTAGTATCTTGTTTCACATGCGGAACACAATCGAACAGCTTAAGTTGCTTACGATTCTGCAGCTGGCAAGCTCTGGCTGAGATCAATAACAAAGGTGCGGATTTCCATAGGGGCGAGCTCTACCACCAGCTTTTTAGGATCGACGGTTCCCCCTCTTGGCACGTCTCGCAAATCACTAGGAGTCTCTGCTTTCCACTTTATTCGTTTCTTCTCCATTTCTGCTCTTTCTTGGTTAGCAGTTAAACTCATCTCTTTGATCTTGTTTATCTGGAATAAAAAAAAATTAAGGAACAATTAGTAGATTCAATTGAGACTTGTTTTCCTAATTACAGCCAAGAACTAGGCGGTGGATGCATGGATATTTGTTTTACCTTTCTCTTTGGGAACAATCTTTTCAATTCTACACTTGCCATGGTGGATAGATCCTTATCTTCATCAACCTAGTGAACATAACAGTTTATCATCTCAGAACGCTTGGACTTGGAGCAATTAAGGCTCCAAACGATCACATAACTATTTTGTAGAAGCGAATGTCAAGTGACCAAGAAATGAATGAGGATTGAACTCAAACTTAAACATGTAAAACAGAATCATCACAAGGAGGAACCCATAAACCTCGTATAAATGAGCCAATCTGAGGAGGACGGTGTGATCCTCAAGTTCCTACATTTACCAAAGAAAAAGGTAATTTGGTAGATAACAAAAAAGTACTAAAACACAGAAAGTGCTTCCAAGATTAACTACCTGAAGGGTGATTATTGCAACATTATCAGGCAGACTGTAAGATGGATCTATCCCAGTAAAGGATGGAACTTGAAATTTTGTAAATTTATCGCCATCCTGTAATTATGAAACAATACATCAAATTAGGCGGGATGCTGCATTAGCGATGGAAAATGCTTGGACTTTTCATAACCTGCTCAGTAAAAGCTAGAAGCAATGGAGAATATATCTCCTGTCCAAATGACCGCCGCCACTTCGCTCCCTCTCCAAGAGAATCAATCCGCATATAGTACTTGCCTTGGACCTGGGGAAATATGTTAACATGCTTAATCAGTTGGCTTTACATAAAAGCCAACGTACAATAAAAACTAGAACATTGTTTACACAAGGATTTCAGACAATGAAATTACGGAGAAATATAGGATAGGGAACATTCCAAACACTACATATCTACGCTGCAGAAGAAAATAAAAGGTGAAAGCCATACTGTTATTTATTAGGGGGAAAAAGTAAACTAAATGGGTAACCACACAGAAAGAACGGATGGAAACAATATGGTAATGGTATTGTATCAGAAGACAAAGTTAAATTATTAGATACATGTATAAACAAATATATATCACATTTGAGCTTATAAAACTAAAGCAATAATATACACGAAGGCCAAATTTAAATCCACAATATTTCAGAAGAGTTGGTCATTTTCATTTACTCTCCTACAAAGACACAAGAAATGTAATAGATATTATGAAGATGTCTTTGAAAGTTTACTAGCTTCTTATGCTAAAATAGACATGTTAATATTAATCCTCGATCTCTTAGGCTTCATTCGCTGGCTCTTGTAGGTTTAAGCAAAGAGTTTGCAACAAGAAAATATAGACAAAAATTGCATTCACCATATTAAGCAATAACTAAAACTCTACAAGCAAAATTAAAGCCACAATCAAACTGGAGTATATCATGATGGGGGACGGTGCTTACAGTCAAGCCCATGCATTTTCCAAGAGCACAGACGGTTTCATTCAGTGCTTCACCAACACCTCTTCCATCATCATGGAGTAACCTCCTACAAAGAAGGAATGTACAAATCGTTTACCTTGAGATTCTGCTATCGGTAGCTTCAAATAGTGATGAGTTAACAGGAGAAAGATTGCAATGATAAAAGAGATAAACACAGAATGAAAAATGAGCAGAGCAAACCGGTGAAGCATTAGCTCCAATTGGCCATCAACAAGGCTGGATCCACCTACAGATCTATCAACCAAAACTGAGAACTCATTGTTGTTGTCTTTCAGGAAAAGTCCAAGATTGATCTGTAATGTATTAGACAAAATAACATAATTAACATCACCAATAGGTATTCTAGAACAGGGTATCTAATAAACAGGCTACTTTACGGGACATATTTCTCGAGTTTTCTGAAATAAAATCTTTGCGCAAAATAAGCAAATACACATGCATATAAGAAATTCACAGCGATTTGGAGGTGCAAAAATCCCAAGTAACCTCGTCAAAGAACATAGTAAAACATATGGAAGCCCAAAAAATAAGCACCTCCATCCCAACCAAAGGTAGGACGAAGGAACTTCTGCACCACTTCAGATTTCAAAATGGTTTGCCACGAATAGTTTTTAAAATTTTCGATAGGCAAGTTTAGCTCAGAAACTAGATTAGAAAAATAGTAGAGTCAAATCTTGACATGATACTTCAATATCAGAAAACAATGCTATATTTTATAAGTCTACTAACATACAGGATAATAATTTCCCGCGGCAGGTTGGTTCACTTGAAGATTCCAATCAGCTCTATAATCACGAATCTGCAGATATAAATGGAACAAAAAATGTCATTTTCTAATGACTATCATGCTAGAGGAAGAAAATTCAACTCACCCTTTTGATGAAATCACGTCCATTAGAGTCGGTGTAAAATGTTTTGTTGCTTTTGATGTCAGTTTGAATCTGAGTCACCAGCTCTTTCCCAATTCCATTGTCAATAGGTATGGGGCCAACCTGAATTCATGACTGCTTAATCACTGGAGCTGTGAAAGCTTAGCAATTCCAAGCAATTTGGGTATCTTATCTCCACCAATAAGAGAGACAATATAGGTGAAGCAAATATGAGACTTAACTTACAGTGAACTCAACTTCAATGTGCTCCTTTTCCTTGTACACTCTAGTGATCTGGTCATTTACATGTTAAATCTGTGTGAGAAACATGATTTAAGATTGTTCTGAAATTGTTTGTCTATCACGAGAGTAAAATATTGTTCACTTGACCATATAATTTTTCATGTTTACCAAATAGAATATCCACAGAGGTAGATAGAGCGAGCGGAAGACAAACTAATTTTCATACAATAAGGAAATATTGCAACCTGATGCTCCTAAACAATCAATGGAATCACATCCAGAACATATATGTATTAAGTTTAAGTTCTATTCAGATACTATAACTACTTTGATTATACTTTTAAAGGGCTCAATGCATCAAATGTCGTCTTTGTCATTGTACTTCTTCTGTGAATAGGACAAAGAGAAAAAATACCGTGATGAGTTTGTACAAGTTCTTTGATATTTATTAATATAACAACCTGATATATCCATGAATTAATATTTTGATGAACTTCATCTAGCAGTGAACCTCGTATAATGGTAACTGGAACCTGATCAAGAATAAACAGCTTCAAGTTAATTACTGCCAACTTTTTATATTGCAAATTCGATGCTTTAAAGGGGCCTTACTTACCTTTCCCTCAGGGTGGATGGGAAATGAACCATTTGGGCGAAATACATATGCTCCAGAGGCCTTGAAAATTCAGGATAGACATCTTAACTTATGTGTGTGTGAAATAAGAAAATAAGAATAGCACTGAATCATCAGATTCTACTACCTGAAGGTCTTTCCTATCATCCTTGCTTCCATCATCTGCAGAATAGTAACTGAATGATTGCTCCAGAGAGCTTCTAACCTTCACACACAAGATAAAGAAATATTTCCATCATCAGCATCTTCTAGTGTAAGCATGGCTAGCCCACAACTAGAAAAGCTATACAATTCTATCATGTGAATAACCAAATCTGCATTGCTGGTTAATATAGAGGAACAGATGAAGTTTCAAACAACAGATAACGACCATTTTGAAATAGGACAAGCATATAGTGGCTGGCCAACTAAATTACCTGGTTTCTCTTATTAAAATATTGAGTAAACTTTCCTCCATTTGCAGAATATGACAGTTTCAAGTTCCCTGGCCCCACTTCTACAGCATCACTTTGACTTCCATCAGTTTTGTAGAACGTCTGTGGTATTGAGACAGAAACTGCATGTGTGATGTATACAAGAAGAGATTTTATTTATCAAGACTCTGAACAACTGGAGACAATTACAATCATCAGTTTGCATGTAAACTTTCAGGATATACCAATCAGATATCTAACCTGCTTGTTTACCACTTGTTATAACATAGGAGCTAAAGCCCAAAGCTGGAACAGTAACTGTAAACGCGAGCCAATATTTTGGGCTTGATGTAGGGGATTCACCGACATATGCTGTAGCATAGTAGTTCCTTATTGCTATTGAAGCTTTAACTATTGGAAGAAGTTGTGATTCAATTTCTTTTCCATTGGAATCCTGAACGATGACATTTTTATTGACAACCTGGCACAAAAGTTTATGTAAAGCATGAGAGTGATGTCAGTGATAAATGATAAGTTATCCATTTTATGCATAAACATTGTCAAAAGTGGCAAATAACTAGGATAATTATCTACACACAACCACCACACACAAAGATGAATGAGAGGACATATTTTTGTGCAGGAAGAATGAGAATCAAAGCAGCAGAGAAATTGTTTAAAATGCATAACGACTTGAGAAACGAAGAGATCAAAATACTCACAGGGATTCTGACAACATCTGTTCTTTTCCATCCAAGAGCATTGTACACAACAACCACCTACATAAGTGGAAATTAATGATTTGAAAATCTGCTCTTTACTAATGTGGGGCTCAGGTAGCGTTCCTCACTTCCCACCACACAAAAATTTAATGTTAAGGTTTTCAAAAGTATGAAAAGCTATTGGAAATAGACTACTCACTAATTTTTTGCCAGGAGCAAGATCAGCTTCTGTTGGGGGACAGTAACTTATATTCAACAGTGGGCACTGGAAGAATAGAGCAACAAAAGAGTTAATTCTGAATAATGTATTCAACAGTAGTTGGATATGGTTACTGGGGGAGAACATGGGCATGCAGCTTCTTTATAATTTTCATGAATTTGACAAGCAAAACCTCAGCCCACCCCAGGTAAAAGGCAACATGGAATTGATCTTGAATAGTTAGATTTCCTATTTGTTGTTGATCTAAAGGAAAAAAATACTTTACTAGGTTGACTCGATGCCCAAGATCAAAGTGTAAGACCAGAAAGCAAACATATGTGTGTGTGTCGATGCATATCCTGCTTGAAAATGACCTTGAGACAGTTTAATAATAGCTACAGTAATATTTCATACATGTATAATTAGGTATATTTCTCTTGAACATTGGCTAAAAACTTTAACTAGTCCAATTTGTGGCAGCTCAAACAACTGAAAAAACTGAAAGAGTACTCCCTCCATCCCATTTCCATTGACCCACTTTAACCTGCTTGGATATTAAGAGTAAAATGTTTTTACAAATTACTATATTGAGTTTATCAGAAGAGTGGTGAAAATACTAGTTTCAGGGGGGGAAAAAAAAGGGTTGGTTTAATATATGCAAAATCACCATTTTAGGAAGGCGGTTAACTTCTTGAACGAGCTAAAATGGAGAGTAATGAAAAATGGAACAGAGGGATATTGCAGAAAATCATATAAAGACAAATGCAAACTCAATATGAAGAAAGCCAATATTAAAGAAAGGGCTCCAAATGTTTACCTGCTTGAAATTTATCTGAGGATTCTTGCATCCAGATGCTGAAGCTGATTCCACCATACAAGCAAGTGAATTAGACACTAAATCTTCAGCCTGCAAGTAGTTTTTGGTAATTATAATCATATGAAATACAAGTTGAAAAAATCCATAACAAATCACAAGCTTTTCTTAAGAATGTAGAGCAAACTCACCTGCTTGTAACCTATGAACAGTCGTTTCGAATAATCATCAGCAACATGTTGCTTTGAAGTGCCACTGACGGCATCATGATGTTGAGCAATGGCTAGGGCATCAGCCAATAATTCGGTTGTTGGTCCTGTATCACTTCTTCCTTTAAAGAATTCCAATTGTCTTGCTGCCTATTACACAAAGGAGCCAAGTAAGAATTACATATTCAAAATTCCGCAGATCGTGCGGCTTCTTAATATCAGGAAAATGGAAAAGCAGCATGGCCTACCAGATAATAGCCACTCATCATTCTAACATAGAGTTTGAGAGCAGGCCTACTTGTAAAGTATCCAGTCCAATAAGCATTAATGCGATCTGCATACCTGATAAAGAATACGCATCAAACACTAAATACCGAGATTCAAAATGACCAGAAATTACTAACATTTAAAAGGAAACTCACGGGAAATAGTCATCCGTCTTAAGAGGCCATGACTCGTCCAAAGCATGTTTTGCATCAGTGTAAATTGAAGGGCTCGAGTATAAGGCATTGACACGACCATCCTATGAGCATGTGGTACATGTCAGTCTGGCCGTATACAAGGGATATACTGAAAGGTAAAGAATCTACAAAAAGACATGATTCTCTACAAACTCCACTCCTTCTTCTACACAATAAGGAACTTTATGGGTGCACCAAAAGAAAGTAAGGGACCGGAGGCTACTCCTCAACTGAGCAAAACTCGACTCTACCCCCTCAAAATCTCTCTAAGGTGCTTTCCATTAGAAACCCAGCTTGATTAAATATGTAAGCTTTTTTTCCCTCCGTCATTCTGATTTCAGTCCTATGACAAACAGAGGATACAAGAAATGCCATGTGCCCCAACTTTATAGTGGCTTTCACATATAGCAACCGAAACATGCCAATAATCAATTATCATCCATAAAAGAAACAGTAATTCCGGGATGCCCAACCAAATAGTAGGAAAATACAGAGTACAAAGCTGTACGTGAATGCCTGAATTCTGAATCACAGGAATGACAGTGGAAAACTAACTTGGTTCACGTAGTGAATGAGCTTGTCCATATTCTTAAACCATGACTCAGCGTATTGGTACTTAAAATCAGTTCCCATGGTCCACATTATATGGTTTGAGCGAGTAATATTGGCCTGCAAGGGAAACAGGAAAAAGTTGCATGATACTCCTTAGAGAAGTCTACAAACAAGATTGGTTATGATCACTTCGTCAGACAAACTTTATTGAGAAATGCTGTCAGACACGTAATTCCACGAACAGTTGAATTTTTCGCTTGTCAGCATGGATGGTTGACTTCTTTTGACAGCGGAAAAATAGTAAAAAGATAATAGACTCAAAACAGTAGAGTATCAGCCAGGTAGCTTTATGGCTTGTGTTCTCAATAGCAGATTTTAGGGGGTCTAATACCCTTAAGATGCATTAAGCAGGTCATGACATATAAACAACACCATTCCATGTCTCTGTCTTTGACTTCAATTCCTCTTTCTACCCTTAAATTGGTTATTACCAAAGAAGATAACGACATACTGTTTGCGAGAAGCAATTTGACACTCATGTGAGCTATGTATGGGACTTACTTGTGACAAAGCAGCAGCAACAAAATCATTGACCCGCTCTTGGACATTGTAGTCAAACAGGTTGACATCATCCTTCAGTCAATAAAGAAACAATCATCTGCATATCCTGATGCGAAAGCTAAAGAGCCTACTGGCTTACTCCTTCAAAGAATTACCTGAACAGGGATGGCGGAATTATCATTGACTTCAAAGTAAAATCCACTGGGAGGTTC
Organism: Lycium ferocissimum; assembly: GCF_029784015.1. NCBI lineage: Eukaryota > Viridiplantae > Streptophyta > Magnoliopsida > Solanales > Solanaceae > Lycium > Lycium ferocissimum. Next base: position 31,784,440 of record NC_081345.1, on the reverse strand, counting down.
ATAATTCTTAGGGAATGCACCAGCAAATATCTGAAACGAAATAAAGGTAACATCTTTATCACAAAAAGAAAAATGTAACACTCACTGGCAAAATAAAATTTAGAGTGCGATAGATTGAAAAAATAAAGGCTGGAATAACTGTAAACATGTTTCGCCACTCTTATAGAATAATTGGAAGGAAAAGAAGCATACTTGTGTGGATGAACTAAGGCTCTTAGAACCCTGCCATATGACCTCAAGGCTCTTCTCAGCTTTCCTCTTTTCTCTGTCTTGGTAGTCAATGCGTCCAAAGAAAAGAGAGTCGAATCCAACCTAAAGCAGTAAAATACATGAGGTCAGCATAGTTTCTTAAATGTGATTGGAGTTTAGTTACACCATTCCAGCAGAATGTTGAATAATTCCTTATACTTCAAGAGCCAGCTCATTGTCAATTAACAACTAATCAAGCTTTCAATTGAGAACAGTTGACACCTCTGCTCCCAGAAGGTACGCCTGAACAGCAGAATGTCCAAAAGGGTCAATTTGCCAGCCAATTCTAGGAGTAACATTGAACTGTTGTTTAATGTAATTGTGCCCTAGAGTTGTCTGATCTATCATGTCAATATAATGTGTTGCTGCTTCATCATGCATGCACCAACCCCCATTTCTGCACAAATAGTGAATAAGATACCATTTGTATAAGCATTCCAACAAAGAATAAACAATCCACCCACTATCCTACACCATCCAGGAAAAGAAAAGGAAAAAATAATGAGCATCTAGAGTGCTAAGCAACTTTAGTCCACTGCAATATGATCTCTCTTTTGATATATTTCTATACAAATGTGCAGTTTAGCTTATGTAATTACATACATGAACTCAAGTTGACCCGAGTTGACAAGCTGTCTGACTGTGTTTTGCATTCTGGGGCTCTGGTTCCTCCACCAACGCTGGAAAAAAGCCTACACTCCGAGCCGGATGAAAAATAAACCAGCATTCATCAGTATGTCCCAGAAATACACACACTGAGAAGAAGATGATAGTCAGGACTTGCCTGTTCAACGTAAATGAACTTCCGGTTTTTATCAGCCAACAATGCTGGGATCAATGAATCCAACACATTCTCAACACAAGCACCCTGCAAAATTACAACACAATGTTATAGCCATAATGAATTTATGAAGAATGAGCACTTGAATTGTTGTTTATATCCATTGAAAGTGGAAATAATTTTTACAATGTCTGGTGTAATTTCAGTTACTCCTCTGTCCCAATTTATGTGAAAGGGTGCGGAGTACAAAGGTCAAAAAGTTTAATCTGACTATGAATTCGGGTACCTATTCCTTAAAATTTTTAAAAAAAAATCTACATATTTAAAAACTACACGAAAATCACTACAAGTCAACATAGCTAACGATTCAATATAAAAAAAGTTTGAAAAGATTATAGCCAAATAAAAAACTGTTGACTCCCCAAGCAGCAACACGTTCAGATAAAATGGGACAGAGGGAATACTTACAAAAATCTCAACTTACTAACTCACACTACCTATAATTGTCATTTAAATAACATGACAGTATAAATTTTATCAATTTATAAAAGTCAAACACTATCTGTCACTAGTATGAAAAAAGAGGTACCTGAATGGAATTGTTGGAACCAACATAGTACTGATCGACAGTTTTTAACCAGCCAACATCATCGTGAGTATGAGGAACCAAATGAACATTCAGCTTCCCTGCAACAATCCCCTGTGATGTATTGTAAACCATATACTTTGCTTCCACCATCCACAACCCACACACCATCAAAATCAAGAACCATATTTCAAACTTCGCCATAACTTTCATTTCACAGCTACTGAGAGTGTTCACTGAAGTGTATAAATAGCCTAAATTTGTGTACAAAACAAGAAGGGGAATGAAAGACAAAGGACCTACAAGATAAATTACAAAAAAATAAAGGGTCGCATACAAGATTTGTGAAGTCTTGAAGAAGTAATGTATTTTTGTTAATGATTGTGGATTTTCATATGATGGGGTACTTTATTTTATTTTGCTTAGGATTGACTTGGTTCCTGACAAAGTTAAGTGTTGATAATTGATAGTGTGGGGCCGACTGATTCAGTATCTAGTCTTTATCCATAGTACTGGTACCATGTCGTATTCGACATCTTTTGTTCTTTTTTCCTTACTTTTATATCTTTCTTTTGCAATTTTTAGGGGGCAAAGGAAAAAAGGCTATGTCTTTTGCGCTGGATGCCATTTGATTGAACTGATAAATGTAGGTATCTTCCAGTTTCCAAATTTGGTGCAATTCAATTTTTTTTTTTTTTAATAAGGAAATTTATTCGTTAAACATAATTTAAGAGTCAGTATAAGGGGACTAGCCTAGGCAACATTGTACTTATTTCATCCGTTTAAAAATTACAATTAACAAAAGCAAGGGGATTGGGATATATCATCAAGCTGTCAAAAATATCTAGTTCACTTTTTTTCTTTGCTAATTGGTCCGCCACTTCTTTAGCTTCCCTAAAAATGTGCAATTCAAATTGTTAAACACAAAAGCGTAAATACTTATCCGCAGGAGTACTTATACTAAACGATGTGAATTTAATATAATTAAGTAATTTGATGAGGTCAAAATATATAATAATTAATTTATATTAAGTGTTAAAATTTCTGTAAAAGTCATATTAAGCATTTATTGATTTAGTATAAATATCAAGTGTGCTACTATTGATCCAAGGCAGTTTACTTTATTCTTTAGACTTTTGGTAAATGATGTCTACTTTATTTACATTTTTTTATTTGTAAAAGAAAAAGCATGTATTTATTTTTCTCATGTCCTTTTTATGTGTAGTTTAAAGTTATGACACATCCTCTAACAAAATTAATTAGTATAATATTAATAATAAAGGGTATTTGAATAAATTACTCTTATCTCTTCTTTAAACTATGTGTCTCGAGTAGAAACGACTACAAAATTATTTAGTATAATAATATAATAAAGGGTATTTGAATAAATTACTCTTGTCTCTTCTTTAAACTATATGTCTCGAGTAGAAACGAGTATTACATTAATATTATTTCACTTGAGAAATTTTGAACTTGTCGACATTTTAAGTTGTTAAATATAAGGCATGCAATTCTCTCAATTTTTTTGTGGATAAATATATACAAGAAAATTAAATTTTAAATTCAGTTACTAGAGTCGTTGATATAAGCTTGGCTCGCAGGACCAACTTAGTCTAGCTCGTGATTTGATAGAATTGGCTTAGTTTTTTCGAACCCATTTAAAAACAAGACTTTTGGGTCTCGCCCAAGTAAGCTTGTTGGTCCGTGAGGCTTGACCGAGATTGTGTTGGGCTGCCCATGGGTCGAATAAGAAAATATCAATTAAAATTTTAAAGAAAATAGGAAATTAAAAATGACAAAAAAAAAAAAATGGTGCTCAAGCTCAAAGTCTATTTAGATCATCATAACAAGGCCCAAGACTAAAGTGTTAAATTTAAATAATACTAAGTTATGTTAAATAAAATTATAAATAACTACATAACAAAATTCTAAATTTTCTAACCCAAAAAAGGAGGAGCCGCTCTTTGACTCTCCTCTCCTCCTCATATTGGGATAATTTAATGGGAAAAGGGTCAAAAATGTCCTTCTTCTCTGGAAAAGGGGCTAATTATGACGCGCCCAATCTTTATGGGTAATTCATATGGGTTTTTTATTTAGTTGGTCGGGTTTAAATGGAGCGGGTAACCCATATGAGGTTTTTATTTAGTTGTATCGGGGTTAAATAGACCGGTTTTAAAAAATAAAATCGGGTTATTTTGGGAGATTTGAAATTTCCGTTAAGACAAGGGTATATTTAAAAACTTTAATGACTGGAGGGGTATTTTTGACCCAAATTCGTCACAGGGGATATTTGAGAAAATTGTTAAATGCCCCCTCAACATTTAGCCGGATTAATTATGACGCACCCAACCTTTACGGGCAACCTATTACCCCCTGACTAGTTTTTAAACGGAATTATTACCCCCCTGAAACGCTACCACCAGATCTATATTGAGTGGTGAAATACACGCGCCTTACACGTTTACCAGTTAAATTTTTTTAAAATTTTTTTTTTCATCTTCTTTTTGTTTCTTTTTCTTAATCAATCTTCTTCCACCATCCACCACACCAAAAATCACCATTAAAAGACTTGGCCAAAGAAATTAACTTTTCTATTTATCTTGAGCACTAAACAATCTTTTATTTTTTATTTCCCTTTATCTTCACCAATGATCTGTTTCGACTGTTCCAACTTCTTCGATCTTTCAAGCCATGCTCTATAGTAGGGGTAGGCGTTTGGTTCTTCGGTTCGGCTACGATTTTTTTAAGGTGGACACCGAACACCGAACCCAACTAGTTCGGTTCGGTTCTTTCGGTTTCGGTTTTTTCGATTCGGTTTTTTTGATATGGTATTAGAAGCGATTCCATTTACACTAATTCATATTCTCAAAAGCAATAAAACATAAAACTGATAAATTGAAATCAAAATCAAATAAACAGGATACACAAGAACACAAAACCATAACCATGATATAGGATTACTAGGTATTATATACATTGTTACGCCCTATTTTGAACTGGTCCAAGATAGTTTGCAACTTCCCGATTCTTCTAACTGGTTTTAAAAGAGTTAGAGTCGCCATATAATTTTTAAGGAAAAATAGGAAACCTATATGTATTTGTGTGTCTACTCCATTTTTAGTCCATGAAACCTATAAGATTCTAGATAAGGGTTTTATTTACCCCCGAGGAAGGTATTAAGCGACCCTCGAGCCTTCGAAGACTTGATCCTTAGACTTAGTTTAACTAAACACTAGAGGGGGATTATCTATCCGTTTATCATTATTATTACCTGTTTTCAAAATGTTATGACTTCATGAAAAGCTACACTGGGTGATAATATACTAAGTATATACAGTGTATAAAAGTGTATTTATATCAAGTATCAAGTATTCATAAAGAATATATAAAAGAGTATAAAGAGAATGTACCTCGCAAGTATAAAAGTATATATGTTAGTACAAAGAGTGTATATATATGTTAGTGTAAAGAATGTGTAACTATATTAAGAATATAAAAAAAAAATGTAAGACTATGTAAAAATAAATATATCAAGGATATAAAGAATGTGTGTCTATGTATATTAAAAGAATGTATGTATATTAAACATATAAAGAACATATTTCAAGTGCAAAAGAGTGTACGTCCAACCTAAAGTGTATAAAGAATTGCATAACTAGGTATATTAGTGCATAAAGAATGTAAAAATAATTTACGAATATTCATTGGTGTAAAGATTTTATATAACGAAATTATTCAGAAAAGTGAAGTTTATTTGACTTGTTTCTACCATTTAGTTAAAAAGAGTATTTGTTTAATGAATATCCTATCAAAAGAATAAGGAACAAAATAATTGTAAAAAGTATTGGTAAAAAATAAGTATAAGGAATTGTGGATAAAAAATGAGTGAAAATGTGTAATGCCTCTAAAGAATAAAAGATTTGTAAATGGATGACTTAATATTTGCCTAGCGTCGAAATGTGAATTTAACTTAATTAAAATATGTATTAGTGTACACAAAACAATATAGAATGTAAGTTGTATTAAGAATGTATAAAGAATATAAAATAAAGGATGGACTAGTATTTTTGCCTTAACGTCAAAAGTGTGAATTTATTTAACAAAGTATTTATACTAAGTCAATTTAATCTAGTGATGAAAGTATTCACGGCCTAAGTTTTGCCTAAAGCGAATGATAATTTTAAGTTTAACAAACAAGGCGACAAGTAAATAAATATATCAACCCATCATTCCAAAAATAAAGTTTTCACTATACTATGAATTTATGTTTTGTACAGTTATTAAAAAAAAATGCGGAAAGTAAATACAAACAGTGATTCGATGAAGTCTTCGGGTTCCTTCCGAGTGTCGTCTTCGGGATGTATCTCCGGTACTGTATAAACACTTAGTAAAAGTGTTACTAAGAGAATAAATAACTATCGAATGAATTAAAGAAATAATGAATAAACTTAAAATAAAAAACCCGTCTTTTGTACATGGGATGCCTTGGAAATTGACGAAAATTTCTTCATCGGCCATTTGGGTTTAGTATTCGCCCAAATAAGTTTAAATAAATGCTAAAAAGGGTAAAAGTGTCATTGGCCGCCATAGTATTTTCCGGGCACAAAATCTAACATTTATTTAGTAAAAAGAATGCAAAAAATAGTTATCTACCTTAACCATAGTCAAACAAGAAGTGTAGAAAATAGTAGTAGGGTCTTACAAAATTATACCTTTCATTAAAAGTATTTCACATTATACCAAAAACATGTTAGCTGCATTGATACATACATTGTTCATGACAATTTAAAGCCTGTGGAGCACAGCCCAAATATTAGGAATTAGTAGCAAAACGAAGTCACAATTCCCAGCAAGATGGAGCATAACATGGAACAACACCCATAAAAATCTTGTAAGAAATCGGTCAAAAACATAAAACAAATAGATACACATACGATAATATATGAAAAAAATAAAAAACGCGAACGGGGGTTGTTGGAGAAGACGAAGTGGGGCACTTCGATGGTGGCGTTTGGTTGCTCGATTCATCGGAGAATAAACTTAAAAACAAAAAAAGGAGAACGAATGGGGGGGTGAAAATTTTTCGGGTGTCGTTTGGTTAGTGATGTTGTGGAGATGGAGTAGCGTTTGGGAGAGAGGGAGACGAAGTGGGGCAGTGGGGTCGTGGAGTGCAGTGGCGGAGCCAGGATTTATACCAAGGGGGTTCAAAAATATAAAAAAGACATAAATGAAGAAGCTAAGGGGGTTCAACGTCTACTATATATACATAAAAAATAATTTTCACCTTGTATATATAGTGCAATTTTTCGCCGAAGGAGGTTCGGATGAACCCCCTAGGCTCTTACTAGGTCCGCTACTGGTGGAGTGGTGGAGGCTGCTGGTGTGCACGGTGAAGGGGAAGCCGTGGGGGTGTCGGATATGGTGGGAGTTCCAACACAGAAGGAGAAAAAGGGGAAAGGAGGAGGGTGGCGGTTTTGTGGTAGTTTGGTGAAGGTGGGGGGCGTCGCCGGAAATTCAACTCCGGCGTGGAGGCGGACAAAAGGGTGTGTGTGTGAAAAAAATGAGAGGGGGAGAAAATGTTACTTTTAATGTGAAAATCTGAAAATTAGAGGGTGTGGGGGGGGGGGGGGGTGGAAATCTGAAAATTAGAGTATCTCAAAAAATGTGAACCCCTCCTCTTCTTTTATTGTCAAAATGGCCCTTATTATTATCCAAAAAAATAAAGTGTCACACCCCTTTGTCCCCTTAATGCTACTTTTAATCCTTAAGTTATTATTCAATGGGGTTTTCATCCTTTTAACCAATGTATAAAAATCTATTAATCAATGGATCAAGAACCCAACCCATCACCTCAAATGTCAACTTTTTAAAAGGTGACGAGACCTTGACTTGATCAAATTTTTGCTATGCGTTCAAAAAATTAATTGCTCCGGTTTTCTCTGCACTGACGGACTGTACTAAAATATAGTTAATTAATACATGTATAAATAATAATGTAAGTGTAAAATATAAATATTAATGTATAAGATATAAAAATATACTGCTATAAAATAAAGAGACAATTATTAATTGCACAAAATGGTAGTATTTTTTGTACATGTGTAAAAATAATGATTCTTAAAAATGACAATAAATTGATAAAATTCCTAAAATAAGGATAATCATCAATAAATTGTCGAAAAATGTAAAAATGTGTAAAAAAAGCTATTTCGTGCTCTTTAACGAATCAGTACCACCCAAAACGTTAATTTTAAGCACGTCGAGCCAAAATTAGGTGTCAACACATACAGTAAGAGTAATTAAGAAAACACGTAAAAGACATACATTAATCCTAAAGACACATCCTAGTCACCTTCTTTTATTAAGGATATTTGATTTTCTCAAGATTGAAAATTTTGTACCATCCCCACATTAGAAATAGGAGGGATGTTCAGCATTGGGAGACATTAAACTTAGGGATACAAAAGCAAAAGAGGGCTTGTTACAATTGGATTATTTTTGGGCTTAAACTTAATGGGCCTGGACTATATTTTTTTTTTTGAGTAATGTATTAAATTTCATGAAATAACACCCAATAGGGGTGTGTGTGCCATGAAAAAAAATATATATTAAATTTCGGTTTTGACCGAAACACCGAACACTGAAGTTTCTGAAAACGTAAATCGAAACCGAACCGAAAAATCGAAAACTGAAAAATCGATTAATTCGGTTCGATTCGGTTTTTCAGTATCTATGCCCAGCCCTACTCTATAGTCCAAAAAATCAATCCGAAGGAAAAATTGAAAGATCAAAGTTGAGCATAGCAAAATTGGGTTTTGAATTAATTTGTAGTGGAATGAAAAATTGGGTTTTGAATTAATTTGTAGTGGAATGAAAAATTGGGTTTCCATTCGAGCTTTTGAAATTTGCGTTTTCAAAATTGGATTTTGAAAGATCAAAGATCGAAGTTGATTTTTTGGACTCTAGAGCATGGCCAATGCTCAAAAATCACCTCTTCTTTCAGTTTTTCTTGATTTGAGTTTTGAATTAGTTTGTAATGGAATGAAATTACTAATTGGGTCTCCTGATATTTCATTTTCTTATCTTGTTTTTTCTAAAAAATGATTTGTGATTAATGAAAATTAGTTTGTAATGGAATGAAATTACTAATTGGGTCTCTTAATATTTCATTTTCTCATCTTGTTTTTTCTAAAAAATGAGTTGTGATTAATGAAAATTAGTTTGTAATGGAATGAAATTACTAATTGGGTCTCTTGATATTTCATTTTTTCATCTTGTTTTTTCTAAAAAATGATTTGTGATTAATGAAAATTAGTTTCGAAGTTGTGAAACTCGAAGAGGAACGAAAGATCAAAAAAAAAAAAAATCGCTGGAAATTGCATACTTCCGGTGAGGGGAAGTGTGTGTAACCAAGAAGAAGAAAGGGATAACAGATAAAGAAAAAAAGGAAAATAATAAGAAATATTTTTATTTGCTTCTTACTCTCTGTGCCACCTCACCATCTAGGGTGAAATTAATTCACTTTAAAATTGTCCGGGGGTAATAGGTCGCCCGTAAAGGTTGGGTGCGTCATAATTAAACCGGCCAAACGTTGAGGGGGCATTTGACGATTTTCTCAAATATCCTCTGTTACGAATTTGGGTCAAAAATACCGCTCCAGTCATTAAAGTTTTTAAATATACCCTTGTCTTAACGGAAATTTCAAATCTCCCCAAATAACCTGATTTCATTTTTTAAAACCGCTCTATTTAATCTGACCCAACTAAATAAAAACCTCATATGGGTTACCCGCTCCATTTAAACCCGACCCAACTAAATAAAAAACCCATATGGGTTACCCGCTTTCAGCAATTTACGTGAATGACCTCGCAAGAGCAAATGTACCATTTTCCAAATTTTAATGGCTCCACTCCAATGGCCTAAGATATACCAGTTAGCTTCCGGCCAATCAGAGAATGTGCAACCAACAAGTGAAAGGATGAAGTCAGACGAAAGTTGTTATGTGTTGATGACAGCAAGGCACTCCCCATTAATGCTCCAAATGGCAAGCATTACACCGGCAGCAGTAATAGTTTCACATCAGGTCATTCACGTAAATTGCTGAAATGGGAGTGGGTAACCCATATGGGTTTTTTATTTAGTTAGATTGGTTTAAATGGAGCAAGTTTAAAAAATAAAATCGGATTATTTTGGAAGATTTGAGGATTTCCGTTAAGACAGGGGTATATTTGAAAACTTTAATGACGGGAGAAGTATTTTTGACTCAAATTCGCAACGGAATATATGTTTAGCCCTTTCCCCAAAGTAGAGAGGCATTTTGGACCCTTTTCCCTAATTTAATTGTATACTTGAGACTTGATTAAAAACACTATGTAATATAATTTTGTCTTATAAATATTTATGTCTTTGCATATCTAGGTTGAAATTTAATCTTTTCAAAAATTATGAAATATGTTCTTCCATTTCTTTATAAGATACCTGTTGACACCCAATTTTGCCCCTCCTTTATTTCGATTTATTTCCTTGGGCTGCTAAATTTAGTAACGAGCTAAATATTTTATTTTCACCACTATTTTTTATTTGTCTACTACTATTTACTTTCATTACTTTATCACAAATGTTAAATGGATTCGTCACCATTTCATTCTAGAACTGGTACTCGTTAAATTAATTTTACCTTATACGCACTAATTACTACTTGTCTTCATATAATCTATCTTGTACTAGTTATTAAATTAATAGTCCAAATCGGCAGCCCAATTTATCATCATACATAGCACATTTTTCGGACCAAAAACAATTCAGCCCAATTGAAATCTATACCCGGCCCAACATTTCTTTTCATCTCCTAAAACCTACAGAAAACCTAAAAGGGACGCAGCCCTCTCTCTCTCTCTCTCTTCCTCCCTCCCCTTTCCCCTCTCTTCACGCCTCCTCTCTTATTCATCTCTCTCCTCACTTTTAGAAAACCCCAATCACCCTTTCAACTATGGCAGGTTTGGTCACCCCTTTCTCGTACAACACTGCTCTTACCTCAGCTCTCTCACAGACCCGTCGTCTTCTCTCTTATCTCCCCTCCTTTTCCAGCAAAAATCGAAAACAACTTTAGCCGCGAACAGCCCCTGTCTTTCCTTTTCCACGCAAATTTTGTTTGAAATGGAAAGGGTTTCCTATTTTTCGTTTCAAGATGCAACAAATCTTCAAAAAACAGAATAGTCAAACCATTTTCGGAAGCACCGAATCAAATCACGTGATTTGCTTCGATTTCAAACGGCTACTTCATTCGAAAAAATCCCGCCCAAAATGAGGGAAGGAACCCTAGTTCGTCTACTATAAAATGGCTTTAAGGCCTCAGTGACTGGGGGGGGAACAACCGACTTCACCACATTCAACACTTTGACCTTTTCATTACTTTAGATTTTAGAATCTGTTCTAGTTCCAGTTTGTTTCGATTCATTTTTATTTTACGTTTTAGGATTATTTAAAAAAATCAAACCAAACTTCCTGTTAAAAGGAGTGTTCGGTTCTGTCGGAATTTTCGATTCAAAAGACTTTTTATCGAGTTCGAGTTCGCCGCGTTCGAGTAAAGATTCGAGATTTGACGTCCCCACTTCACTGTACCACAACAAGGTAACATCGTCTGCTGTTTAGTTTCTTAGCTGATAATGCTGTGTTGAAATCATGTTTGGACTTGAGGCTCGTGTATATCTCGTTGTTGTTTGGTATTCCAAATTAATTTCTTAATTTTGCGTTTCTGTATTATTTGGAGTTCAACATGGCTTGGTTGATTTTGTAATAGTCTTAGCTTTACTTTGTTTGATGCTGTGAGTCGTCATTTTGTGTTCGCTGTTTTGTTAGAAATATCCGTTCGCCGCACCAACCAAAGGTCGGTATATCGTCTTATATTTCGAATCTAAAATTTCTGTGTAGTCATGCTCTGTTATGTGCTTGATGAGACTGCTAGTTTTCTTTAGAATTTCATGTGTAGATATCGTGGAAAAAAGAGTTAAAAGTCGGCACTGTCCCTCTTTCACTCTATTTGTTCGAAATAACGTATTCTGTTAGGAATATAATTTACCTGGGTTTAGATGTGACGAAATGATTATACGACATATCGATGTTGGTTGTTGATTTTATTTGGTCTACAAGATCATGGCTGTTTGTTTAAGCTGATAAGATTAACGTTGAATGGTTAGTTCGAGATTTAGATTACTTTACCATGTCTTCGCTGCACGGTTTAAGTCGAATTCGATTAATGCTAAAGGATAGTTGCTTGTCTGTCTAGTGGTGGATGCCTCCAGTTTACATTGTCATGATTGTGTGTTTAAAATTAGAATCTGATTGATGTCAAGAATAATGATGTGTTCTTTCTCTGTTCAAATGATTTGGTGCGGGTCTGCTAGGTTAACTTAGATTAATCAACTTATTGCATGCTCTGATTATGCTATTTCGATTGTTGTTTGGCTAAGTGTAAGTTAATTTGTTCTGAATCTCGTTTGCGATATACTTGATGATTCATAAGTATGATTAAAAGATGTTATGTTTGACTATGTCTACGCTTATAAGTGCGATAACGTGAACAATGAGGCTGTCAACTTGTTTTATAAATCAGTAGGTGTTTATTTGTGGAGTTTGGGATATGTATGCATAACTGTGGTTCGAATTAATAAAATAGCAATCTCTGTTTGATTTGGTTCATTTTATATTATGAGAAATCTGAGCCGCTAACCGATCTTATTGTGCATTTGAATGATTTCTAGTTTCAATCTGTGCATTCCTCCTTTCTCACCTTTGGATCCAAAACTTAGTTTGATAGCCAGTACCTTATCCCCTTGATCTGTATTTATCTGCTGCCCCCCTTGTATGCTTGTTTTCCTAAGTATGAAACTCATGCCATCTGGTTCACTGTTAGTCAAATGATCTGAAGATATCTGCACGTTACTATAGTCGGTTATGCAATTGACAACAAGTTGCATTAAAAGTCATGGTTTTAAAATAACACTAGGCTCTGTTTTTCTCTTTCTTTGTACGCTCATTTTAGATCTATGATATAGCAGACTTTGATGTATATCAGTTTGCACAGTGATTACTTGGCTGCACCTATTTCATTTTCGCTATTTTCTCACTAAAGTTTGAAGAGGCAGATGTCCCTTTTCTAATGGTTTGTCTTTTGATTTTCTTTGTTTCGCATGTACAACCGGAGCCGAAGAGTTTCACTTCGAAACTCAACGTCACCGCTTATGGAGTCTGGGTATCGTCACTGTCCGCGCCTAATCTTACTTGAGCCGAAAATCACGGAATATCTCTCAATCTCTCTTGCGAAAGTCAAAAATGCCTTTTAATATTTTATATCATCTTCGCCATTTTATTTTCATTCTCCGATATTTGTTTATATATCTGGTGTGACTAACATGTGTTTGTATAATTATTTGCTGCGACTTAAGCTGCTACAATTTAAGACTAAGTTTCATTTGAGTTGCCTTAGATATAACCGATTACTCCCTTTTAGATAGAACACGACACTTAGATAAGGATGATAAGTTTCCGAGTGTAATCACAATGGCATGTTCCGATAATTTTACTCCTTAGAGTCGAGTCAGGTGTTTACGCCAAGGGAATATATTTTTATAAATCAGTCCTCATTTTGCTAACAAAAATCAGTCTTATTCCCAAATATAAATGCTTTCTTTTTCTTGGCTATCAACTTCGAGTACAAATGAATTTTCTTTCACTAACTTGAGGCTACATTGGATTTAGCAGAAAAGAATTTTGTGTGCTTATGAAAATGTTTCACGTCTTTACTACAACGGATTTTCACAATGAAGTATCAACTTGATATCCAACATTCATATAGGTCTATACTCAACCTTCTTAGCCTAATTAAACTTAAGTCCGGTCGGATTAACCATTATTAATGGAATTTAGAGGATGCCTAATACCTTCCCTCTAGGTTAGTTGAACCCGTACTTAGAATCATTTGGTTTCGTAGACTTTAAAACAAATCAACTGTAGATAATAACTTTAATTACCTTAGGTGCCCTAATTCACCGTAAATAATTAGGTGGCGACTCCCTTACTTTAATTAACCCCTGAATTACCCGGATGTTGTAAACTATTTTGACCCCGGTTAAAATAGGGTATGACAATACCTATGACTTTTGCTTCATTTCGCTTACCCATGTCTATGGCTGCACTACACTAAGAAGAAGAAAAAAAGAGAATAAGAACGGGGACTGGACGATGCCAAATTTGCTTTTATCTGGAGTTGACTAAGGCTGCATTTGTTTTTTTAAAAGATTAAAACGTCTGAATCTGAATGCATATCTGAATATTAAGATGTTGTCTGTAGATCTGAAGACTGAATGATTAAGACTGTTTGTTTTTCATCATCTGAATACGCATAATATATTAATATTTAAACATAATAAATATATAATTCAAATAAAAAAAAGTAACTAAACATTATATCAAGAAACTATGAGATAAAATACTAACTTAAACAACAAAATTATTATTTAAGAGATACATTAAAGTGTTTAAAGATATAAATGAAAATTTTATATTTGATACAATTATTGAACTATCTGAATTATTAAAAAAAAAATCGATAAGAAAATATTGTTGTTATGTAATCATAAAATTTAAATT
>NC_081345.1:31750137-31770076 GCF_029784015.1 Lycium ferocissimum | reverse complement strand
CTACCATCAAAATAAAAAATTATGTTCTTTAAACCCAAATTTAGTCTTTATGAAATTTTCCCAATATATATATATATATGTAAGAAAAAGAATATGAAATTTATGTAATTTGTAGTGGGTCATTTCAAGAGTACTATATGTGCAGAAGCTGTGTAGCTGCCATATGAGAATGACGTGTGTAAAATGTTGAATGAGGCCCACTTTGCTATTAGCATTATCCGCAGAACTCCCTATTAACAAGTGCAAGAATGGGTCCCAGTTTCACAAACACTACATCTGTTAGAGATACACCCAATACAGCAGGAAGTACAATAAGTTTAAAGCGCAAAAATCAATAAAATACCAGAAATGCCCTTGTGATCAAGCAGGCATGTCAACGGAGTGCAGCCTGCTTCAGCTGCCACTCCGTGACTTCTTATACAGGAGAAGGAGAATATACCGTCTGCAGAGTTATAAAAGCGACAAAACTTATTATTAATCTGGTTATCTGAGTCGGTCTAACAACAATATTATTACTCAGACCAATAAATAAAAACACAAGCAAGTACTTAAGGAGCATATATAATAAAATTTATTCTCCTCACAACATAATCAAGGAAATTGAATTCAGACACCACAATAGGTCTTTAGAGCAGATTTACATCTTTGGCCTTCTTCAGTGTAGTAGAAAGCTAGGAATTCAACATGATCAAATGGCTTAAAGAGTAAAGGATGCTCTTCATCCACCAGTTCTTCTGGTGCTTTTATCATGTATCCAGCTTTAGGTATTGAAAACAAACCAACTGAGTATCTTGCTTCATTTCCTGTCATCATCACTCTATGATATGGTGAATGCAGCCGGCCATTTGCCCATGCCTGCATACAAAAAGAATCAATCAAACTATCAAGCAACCCAAAAAATAAAGGACATAAAAGAATACGTTCGAGCGGTTCAACTTCGTGACAATATAAAAGAATTTTCACTCATATCAAGTCATCTCTAAAAGATAGCTATGGATAATCGCTCATAAAAATGAGATTAGTAACCTAAAAATCAGACATGTTACCTGCCACACAACTTAGTTATAACAAGTAGATATTATAAATTCTCTTATATTCAATAACGGAGCCACAAAAATTGAAGGGTAGTCAGTTGAGAACCCTTTATCGGAAATTATACGGTGAATATAGGAAAATTAAACTATAAAATCATACGGTGTATATGAAAAATTATACTCCTTATATAATCATACATATTATGTAGAAAATAATATTGAGTATATAGGTTAGAAATTACTTTTTATAAATATATATTAGAAATTACTTTTTATAAATATATATTACATCTTAAATATCCTTAGTGAAATTTCTAATTTTGCTATCGTATTACAACCTACAGAGCCTGCGGACCTGCATTGACGCTACTGGATGCTCAAACAGAGGTTGTTGCTGGCCCAAACATATCTATTTATATTGTAATCTTAGTAAAGATAAGGAAATAGAGACACTTGCCACCTAATTTAAGAATAAGAAAATAGGTGCACTGCTCAAGAAACTGGATTAAAAGTAGTTGAGAACTGATGGCTTAAAATTTCTGTGTCCGCCACTAGCACTAATCAACGGACCTTCTAAGTAAAATTAAAAATAAGAATATATAGCCAAAAGAGCACGTTAATGTTGGAAGAGCTTACGTTAAGAGAATCTCCAATCATGACAGTGAAAGTGTCTGGTGTAGGGTCAACATTGATCCACTGCCCATCTTTGGTCAAAACTTCAAGACCATTTACTTGATTTTGGTATAGTATGGTAACAATGTTCTTGTCCGTGTGAGCATTTAGTCCTAATTTTGTTTCACTGCTTTGAGGCCCTTTATACTTCATAACTCGAAGAAGGTAGTTGGTCGAATTCATATGCTCATCCATGTAGTTTGCAACGCCTAAGCTCTCCAGAATCATCCTCCTTATTGTCTGGTCCAACTCTGATAGTTGCTCTGAGTATGACTGAATAGTTTTACTGCCAAAACACATAAAAAATTAAGGGAAACTTACGTAAATGTACCATCGACCACACTTAATTATCGACAGTAGTTTACATATACAAAATTTATACATTGATATGGATATTATATGTATAGTATATGTATATTATACATATATTATATGTATATTATATGTATAATATACAAAACCTATACATTTGTTGGCTATTCTGTAAACTAGATCATTCAAAGGTATTGGGCTGTAATTTTTCCAAAATAATACTAATAGCATCTATACACCACGAAGGGTTGTGAAGGTGGCTAGAGACAGATCCAGAACTATGAGTTTGAAATTTAATAATATTTATTATAATAAATTTTGTGATTTTTCACATGTATATATCTTATCTCAGTGTATAGAAATACTGGGTTCAACACTAGATTTACCACAATGTGACGGGATGATTGGGTATCCCTCTACTCAGGGCGAAGCTAGAGGGGTGGAAAGGGATTCCTCAGAACCCCCGATAGTGAAATATTACACATACGGTATATACCAGATTCGAGCTCTGAAAATGGAGAACCTCTGGGTAGCTAGTGAAACTTTAATTCCCTATTGGACTATTCGATGCGAATTCAGATTAATCGGACTAGTTGATATTGAATACTGGAATTAAAAAATAATATAATAATAACAATAATAATTGAGAAGAATGTTTTACCAAAAAGTATGATTTCCTTGGGGCCAGAGAATTTGAGTGAATTTTTCAGCTTTATCTGGGATATTAGCATCATCAATGCCCATACTTTCATAGAGTGGAACTTGAGGATACTGTCCAACGTAGCCATGGTAGGGTTTTGTTGAAATGTTTCTTATTTTTGTTTGTAAAGGGAGATCAAAAAGCTCTTGTAAGGATTCAAAAATGGATTTTCGAAGGTGTATAGGAATTTTAGCAAACGATGCTTCAAAACAACCATATTCTACTAGTGCTCGGCGGACTTGGCTTTTCACTTGGTTCCATACAAGTGTGCCTGGATTTAGGTCTTGATGAGAAAAGTCTATATTTGGAAGCTTGATATTTTCAGAACCCATATTTCCTTTACTTTTCTTTTAAAGAGAGCTCTGAAGTGTTATTGTTTGTTATGCTTCCATGAAGCTGAACTCCTTTTTATAAAGAATTTGGTCTTAGTTATTTAGGGTGTGTTTGGAATTTAGGAAAAACATTTTCCTCAAAATCAAAATAAGTTATTTTCTTACTTACTTTTTTTTAATCTTTGGTAAGTAAGCAAAAAATATTATTCAAGAACATTTATTTATAAATTAAGCAAACACTTTGAGCGTGGATGTGGGGTGGGTTGGGGTGGGGGGGGGTAAGTAGGGTCGGGTGGGGCGGGACAGGAGGATCGGGGTGGGGGTTGGGACAGGAGTGGGATACTATTGATGGTGGAGAATATGTTTATTATCCAAAGTTGAGGGGTAGTTTGATTTTTAAAGCAAAGTTGAGGGTGTAACTGATTTCACCAAACCATCTATAATGGCTACACAATCTTTCTATTTTAAAATTAAAAAAAAATGTAATTAACATTATTACATCATTTTCAATAATTGAGTGATTACATAAACAATCAAATATTCTATATGTTAGAAACAAAAGCATGAATTAAATAAGTTAGAAATCATTGTCTTAGTTATGAATCTTATGATATCCATAATCAAATAATATAAAATAAAAAAATTTGATGTCCTTGCGTTCAGCCAAGGAAACCGTGGTCCTCAGCTGTGATGTTGGTCGCTTTGTTTGTTTTGATTTTGGCTGTTTGCTATGTTACTAATCCTGTCTGCCTCTACGGAATCTTCAAAATTCTCAATAATTATTGCATTGTCAGCGTAATAATTGTGCATAATATATAAGTAGCATGAAATTCTTATATTGCTAATGTATAAAAGTATTAAATTATGTTGGAACTATTCCACCTCATCCGGATTAGTTACACACATATTATGCCCTTCGACTTATTATTTGTACCGGGCTTGGCCCACATTGTATTATTGTAATGGTCCAAGTATTGGGTCCACATATAAAAGGATAGGCCCATTCCTTATGTAATAAGATTTTGCTACTCATCAATAAGAAATTTCTCTCTCTAATTTTCTCCAAAATCGATTTCGTATTTCTTCATTATTAATCAATAATTCCGCTGCTAACATGGTATCAGAGCCCGGAATATCGTGAATTCCGGCTCCGTCGAAGTCTCCGATCATATAAGTGTTGGTTTCATTGCTCAATTTCATTTCGAGTTTTGATTTCGATGAAGTTTGTGGTTTTGCTTCGCTGAGGTGTAGCTCCTTAGGGTTTTCGCGAGGACTGTGCTTTTTTTTTTTTTTTTTTTCCAGTTGCAATAGCAAATTGGTAACTTCGTTCCTCTTATATTTTTAATATCATTCTAGATCTGTTGATTTCTAGGGTTTTCGTAACCTACGTCGCATACGTTAAGGTTCTCAATTACTGAGGGTTTGTTTGCGCCAATGTAGCGATTTTGGGCTTTTGAATCAGCTTTAGGAGATTTGTCTGATTTGTCTTTAACCTGCTTCGATTTCCCTTGTATTAGTGGTTTTCTGTGTAAAATTGCGCAATACTTGATGGCTGTTACGGATATAGCTGATAATGTTGAGAATATTCCCTCAAATGGAGGAACGAACATGTCTACGAACTCTACAAACTCGAATTCTACCACACCTCGAATTCTATTTCACCCTGATGACTACACGCATCCATGTCACCCACTTTATGTCCATCCCTCTGATTTACTAGCATCATCCCTAGTTTCTGAGCTTTTCGATGGAACGTGCTATGGTAGTTGGCGTAGATCTGTTTTGGTTGCCTTGTCTGTTCGAAATAAACTTGATTTCATTCATGGAACATATGAAAAGCCTTCTGCCGACTCTCCCTTATTTCGACAATGGCAAAGATGCAATGACTTAGTGGTTGCTTGGCTAACTAACTCGTAACAAAGGAAATTCACAAGTACGTATTTGTATTACGAGTTTGATAAAGATATTTGGAGGGAACTAGAAAATAGGTATGGAAAGGCTGATGGGGCAAGGGTTTTTGAATTAAAAAAGGAGATAGCTCATATTTCTCAAGGTTCACTCGACATTGCTTTATATTTCACTAAGATCAAACAATTATGGGATGAGCTGTCCTCTATATCTACAAATAAGTGTAGTTGTCCTAATGGTATGCAATTTGAGGATGAGCAGAGGGTTTATCAGTTCCTTATGGGCTTAAACAGCACCTATGCTCAGGTTAGGAGTAATGTACTGATGATGAAACCACTTCCAAGCATAGACACTACCTATAGCATCTTGTTAAGTGATGAAAAGCAGAGACAAGTATCCAACAATTCCCAATTCTCATATGAATCTGCCTCTTTCCATGCCTCATTCCACAAAGGTGGTTGTTACGGTGAATTCACGTTCCTTTTCGGACCAACAAGATCCTCTCTAAAAGCATGACCTTAGCACTCAACAACAATCTCTCTTCTGCAAATATTGTAAAAGGTCCGGACATGTCATTGACAAATGTCACAGACTCCATGGCTATCCACCAAACTTTAAATTCACAAAGAACCCTGCTTCCAAAAAGGTTGCTGCTGCTGCTACACTTAATCCATCTGCACCACATACAGAACATCTTTCCTATCACAATGACTCACTTGCTGGCCCTGCTCAGAATTATGGTTCATCCTCTGGTTTGACTGCAGATGAGGAATCTCAACTGCAACGTCTGTTGCAGAAGTCTCACCTTACACCAAGCTCATCTCAATCTCTCTTGGCTTCTGCACATTTTGCTGGTAGGGTTGCCACACATAGTGTTCTTCTTAAACCTTGTTTATTTTCAAAAGTAAGAAGTTCTGAATGGATCATAGACTCTGGAGCCTCTGATCATATGACCTCTTAAATTTCTCTCCTCTTCAACATCAAACCTTTATTAGTTCCTTGTCTTGTTTCTCTTCCCTAATGGCTATAAGGTCAAAGTCACAACACCGGTTCTTATCCCTCACTCCCCGACATTATTTCGCACAATGTTCTTTATGTTCCCTCTTTCCAATTCAATCTTATTTCTGTCTATCACTTAGTTTCTCATTTGATGGCATTGCTTTCGCCTTTCGGTCCAAGATGTGCATGTTTCGAGGTCTTCTTTGAAGAAGCCATCGGTACTTGGTAGGCGATCAATGGACTATACAAATTGGTTCGCACTCACTACATCTCCCGCAAACCCCCATTATCTCTCTCTTTTGTGATTCAACAACTACTTCTAGTTTTTCTACTGTATGTGATTCTGCATTACCTATTGCTTGTGATCTTGTTCCCCATTCAGATGTTCCCCACTGTTTTTCTACAAATTTGAATAAAATGGATGTTCTATGGCACTTTAGACTTGTCATATCCTCTTTTCTAGAATGAAGGAATACATGCTATTAATTCTTCTTTATCTTCTTCTCAATCTTTTCCTTGTTCGTGTGTGTAAAGACGGTACTCGAATCCTTTTCCCTCTAGTGATATTAATACTACCTCTCCTTTTTCAATTAATCCACATAGACACGTATGGTCCTTACCACTCTCTCTTCCCGTGGGCTAGGTACTTTTTAACCATAGTAGATGACTATTCTAGAGCCACTTGGACTCATTTAATGGGTGCTAAGAGTAATGCTTTTGACTTACTCAAGGCCTTTGTTGCCATGGTTGAAACTCAATTTAATTCTAAGGTTAAAGCGTAAGGGTGATGACAATGCCTTGGAATTAGGCTGGTTTGC
This sequence comes from Lycium ferocissimum, assembly GCF_029784015.1. NCBI lineage: Eukaryota > Viridiplantae > Streptophyta > Magnoliopsida > Solanales > Solanaceae > Lycium > Lycium ferocissimum. Next base: position 31,763,301 of record NC_081345.1, on the reverse strand, counting down.
GGGTTAACTTCTTTCTTTAATAAGGGCATTATTCATCAAACTTCTTGCCCCCACTCCACAACAAATGGAGTTGTGGAAAGGAAACATAGACACACCTTGAGACTGCTAGGGCCTTGCTTTACCAGTCTCACTTGCCCCATTCCTTTTGGGGTGACTATCTTTTGACTGCTACCTACCTCATCAACAGGTTTCCTACTTCTATACTAAAAAATAAAAGTCCTTTTGAAGTCCTATATGGTTCTGTCCCCTCATACTCTCACCTTAGAACTTTTGGGTGTTTATGTTATGCTACCACATCAAGAGCCCATAGGCATAAATTTGATCCCAGATCTGTTCCCTGCATTTTGGGGATATCCTTTTGCAGAAGGGTTATAAACTATACAACCTCCTTTCCAAGTCTACCTTCATCTCAAGGGATGTTGTTTTTTATGAACACATCTTTCCTTTTTTTCCTCTCACTCTTCCTCTCTCTTTGCCTCGTTTTCCTTCACCTGTTGAGCTATCTTTCACCATCGATATGTGTTATCGGTTTTGCTTACTTCCCCTTCTTCCCCCACCCATCCTCCTACCCACTTCTTCTCTTCTCCTTCGACCCTCCCCCTCCCCCCCCCCCCCCCCCCCCCCTTCATCCGCCCTTCTCCTCCACCATCATCTGCATCTCCTTCTCCTCCCCCCACTTCTGTTGTTTCTTCCCTTCCCACTAGAAAGTCTTCCGGACACTCACACTGCTTACCTTAATGACTATCATCTCTCCTCCTTACTCGTTCCGGCTCCGTCTTCACCATTTTTCCCCTTACTTCTACTTGTGCTCGGCTTTGTCTTTGGAACCTCACACATACTCTCGAAGTGCTTCTTCACCGAATGGCAAGATGCAATGGCCAAGGAGTTTGAGGCTTTAGAAGCTAACCAGACTTGGGTTGTTGTTGAATTGCCCCCTGGCAAGAAGCCCATTGGGTGTAAATGGGTTTACAAGGTCAAATACAAGGCTGATGGTCATATAGAAAGATATAAGGCTAGATTGGTTATGCGAGGTGATACCCAAACTGAGGGCATTGACTTCCATGAAACTTTTTCACCTGTCGTCAAAATGTCCACTGTCAAGACTGTAGTTGCTGTTGCTGTTAAGAAGCACTGGCCCATGTTTCAATTAGATGTCAACAATGCGTTTTTGCATGGTGAGTTGGATGAAGAGGTGTTTATGAAGTTACCACACGTTATACCCCTCCTTCTTCCTCATCTACATTGGTTTGCAAGTTACAAAAATCCCTTTATGGTTTGCGGCAGGCCTCCAGGCAGTGGTATGCTAAACTGTCCCAGGCTCTTTCCTCCGCAGGTTACACCCCCTCTCTAAATGATTACTCCTTGTTTACTCGAATTTCTAGGGATTCCATTGTAGTTTTAGCTGTCTACGTCGATGATATTATTTTGACTGGAACTGACTTACATGAGATTTCTTCCCTCAAAGCCTATCTCCATGCCCAGTTCAAGATTAAAGATCTGGGTCATTTGAGCTATTTTTTGGGTATTGAGGTCCTTTACTCCTCCACTGGTGTTCTTTTACATCAAAGGAAGTTTATCACTGATCTGCTTTTTGAATTCCACTGCTCTGATGTGTCTTCTGTTATTTGTCCTCTTGAGATAATTGCTAAACTCAAGGCTGCTGAGGGTGATCCTCTACCTAATCCAGAAACATACAGATCCTTGGTTGGGAAACTTAATTTTTTAACCCACACCCGGCCTGATATTAGCTTTGCCGGGCCCGAAACTCCGCCCGGTTTATGCGCTCCTTGTCTTCCTCTTTATTTGTACGTCCGCACCGCATCTTCTAAGATATCTCAAAGGCACCCCTACTCATGGTCTTTTCTTCAACAATGCTGCCGATCTCTTTGGTCGCTTCTTTGGATGTTGATCATCTATCCCCGCCCGATTCTAGGAGATCCGTCATCGGTTATCGCGTGCTTCTTGGTGGCGCCTTATTGGTTGGAAAGCAAAGAAACAACGAGTTGTTTCCATGTATCCCTCGAGGCCGAATACGAAAGAGCCCGAGGTGGTCGTCGATCTTACTTGGTTGTCTCGCCTGGTGATTTGGGTGTTTCTTGTTCTTCTCCTATTCTCTTTCTTAGATGACAGTCGCTATACATATTGCTAAAAATCCGTATTCAATGAACGGACTAAACATATTGAGCTTGATTGTCATTTGGTTAGGTCCAAGCTTGCGAGTCCGGCTTCTTTACATCACACTTCCTCCTCCTACACAATTTAGCCGACCTTTTCACCAAGTCCCTCCCGTGTGCCTCCTATCATGCTTTTCTTCACAAGTTAGGAGTGCTTTCCCCTCCAACTTGAGGGGGGGGGGGGGGGGGCTATTCCACCTCATCGTCGGATTAGTTACACACATATTATGCGGTTCTTTATTATTTGTACCAGCGCTTGGCCCACATTGTATTATTGTAATGGTCCAAGTATTGGGTCCACATATAAAAGGATAGGCCCATTCCTTATGCAATAAGATTTTGCTACTCATCAATAAGAAATTTCTCTCTCCAATTTTCCCCAAAATCGATTTCGTATTTCTTCATTATTAATCGATAATTTCGCTGCTAACAAATTAAAGGGTTTTCATTTTATTTTGGTTTAAGGTGCGCATGCAGATTATGCATAACTTCCATTCCATATAAGAATCAGCGGATAAGTGAATTTACACTAGAATGATTCAAAAATAAAATATAATAAAATTAGAATTTGTATCTCGTGATACCACTTTGCAACATACGTTAAATTTTACTACATCACTAAGCCAGATTTATGGGACATAAAAGAAGTAGTACATAATTTGAAATTGCACCAACATATGTTAATTATTGGCCTTAACTTTGTATTGATTCTACAATGTGGCATTGCATATTTTCAGGCTTTGGAGCTTAGCTCTCTCAGAACAACCAACAACCATCTTTATAACAATACTCTTCTTATAAAATTATTCCTATATCTAATATTCTTTTTTTTTGGGTAATATAATGATTAATCATCTTTATTGAAATAGAATCTCTAAGATTACCAATAATAGGTGTAGATATTTTGACAAAAAAAATATTATATGAATATATATTTCTATCATTAAAAGATTTTCCATCGTTATGCAAAGTGTGATTAAGCTTAGGATTTGATAATGATAAAAATGAAAAATTAGATTTATGCATCTTTTCTACCTATAGCAACGAAATATTATTTAAATGTCAATATAGTTATAGGTGTATAACAGTCCTTTGCTAAACCAACCAAAAGATTTTTGTAATGACCCGCTTGGTCATTATGCTTGCTTTGACCATCCTATCCTTGCTAGTACTCTCCCGAAGCTAGAAATGAGCGGACCTAAATAATTTGGTAGTGTTGTATGTTGTGTTTTGTGACTTGTAATGACTCTGTGATGTGTTTTTAACTTGGTTTTTTTGTTGGCTTGTGTTCATAGGGCCTTAGAATGATTTTGAGAGACTAAGTATAAAAATGTTGGAATTTCCATGCTTACTGGTTCACAACGCCTCGTTGCAATGATGATTCTTCGTTGCAGCGAAATCGTTGCAGCGAAGACTGGGTTCGCTGCAGCGAAGGTCCCGTTCGCTGCAACGAGTCCAATACAGTGAGACTTTGGTCGCTGTAACGAAGCCCACTTAAGTCTAATGACGAGTTTAAGTAGTTATTTCATGTCTACACTTCTCATAATCCCCAATACAGTTCCCAAGAGCATAGAGGCGAGTTTCTAAGGCTAGGGCACTATTCTCCATGAAAGTTAAGCCTTAATCACTATTTCTTTGCTTAATGTTCATATTATATTCTTGTTTCAATCAAAAGACCCTTAATGAGAATTGAAGGGTAGAACCCAAACACCAAGAAAACCCTAGAATACTAATGGGTTATTGTTTTTTGTTGTTTAATGTTGTTTAATCATCTAAGAGTAGAGATTATTACTTCCTAGGATGAGAACCGAATATTCGATGGAAATTGCCATTGAGACCTACGGCCCAATAAAAATGAGAACTTTGGCTAAAATCAGATTTGTAGGGTTGAATTGATTATAGAACCCCATAAATGGAGTTAATATGATTATTGAGACTAGAATTAGGATGAATATGTTCCTAAGGAAAGTGAACCATTGATTAAGGGTAGAAGTGGAGGGGTTTTCTTGCCCAAATTGTTATTATTGAGTTAATACTCCATTACTTACTTAGCTTTATAATTTCTAAACTTTGAAAGTTTTGAGGCATTGCAAAAGGGAAAGGTTGTTGCGAAGTGATTCCATTGCTCAAATCTGCTTTGAGGTAGGTTACGATTTACTTGAGTTAGACTTTGATTAGTTGATTGTATATGTCGTAGAATTTATGGAGAAAGTACGTTCTAGGTCTTCGGACATGGAGTTTGGGTGATCGTTGTTAGTTATATGATTAAATTGTGTGAAGTGATTCTCCATTGTTGAGGTTGATAAACTTGAATTGTATTCTTGAGACCGTTGAAAGGGAGGTGTTCATAAATACCCTCCCGAGACGAATTGAGATAGCTACATATTATATTATCATTGAGCAGATTATTTGTGAGTCTTATTGTGACTTGTGTTATTTGATTATGCTTCATTGGTGTTGACTTGATGCGTATTCTTGAGCTATTCGTGTGATGTGATTATGAGGCATTTATTGATGATGATTGGGATGGGACATATACATCTCTTAAGGCACATTTGAGAGGGTGTGACGATGTGGCCTAATTATGAGCTCGTGGTCCGAGGTTCGTTCCGGAACGAGTGGTACATGGACACCATGGGTCCCCTGCAGGTCATGGCTAATTGGGAAAAACATTACCATTTAGCATGTGTGTACAGAGGTGGAGATTTTATCATTTATTGCATTACATTTGGCCTGTCTATGAGTAAAGACTGTTCGAGGATACTTGTTGTGGTTTTATGTTTGTTGTGCCTGTTTGCCTATTCCATTTATTTTATGTATGTATGCATGATATTAATCTTAGTCGACCTATGATACCTTCCAGTACGTGTTGTTTGTCTTGATTCACACACTGTCGCACTTTTTTTTTTTTAGTGCGGTTTTAAGCCGAGAGACGTCTTTCGGACCTCGCATCTAGTTGAGGTTATTCGTGCAAAGATCGGAGGGTGAGCTCCTATACGTGCCATGCCGCCTGAACATCTTTCTTTCTTTCAGTTGTCTATTCTCATACCGGACATTATGTTTATTTTTTACAGATATCTCCTCTTTAGACATTGTTGGTTAGAGTCCTTGTACGATGACTTTCAGATTTTGGGGATGTAATAGCTAAATTTTCATACTTGTTATTTATTTATATTATTGTTAGATTTTTATCATTTACTCGTGAGTAATGTTTTATAATTGATTTAAGCAATTGAAATTGGTTTGATAATAGGTTAAGGGATTGGTTCGCTCACTATAGGACTAGTGTGGGTGCCACTCATATCTGTTTGGGGTGTGACAAAAAGGGAACTCCCACCGATCTATCCGGGCTAAATTATAGAGGGTCGAGTTGGGGGCGTGTTGTGGTGGAAAAAAGTACAGTCTCTGTTTTTAATTTTATTTCTTTCATGTTTCAAAAAATCTTAAAAGATTAAAGTTTTCTATTTTCTCCAGATCTCTCTTTGTATGAACTTTTAGAAACGCCTTTGCAAATAATAATCACACTTTTTATTAGTTAGTTGCTTTAGGGTTGCAATATGTTTTCTACTTTCCTGTAGTTTCTTTTTCCAGTTTTTTTAGGAGGTAGTTACCATGGATAACACTATGACTTAAAAATAGGACCATGATCTATTTTAGTAATTTTTCTCTCAGTCATCTTTTTCAATTTTTACTTCTTCATATTCTCCTGCTTTCCTTTTCTGTTACAAAGTAGACCTTGTCTTTATTGTGTTATGCTGCCATTGTTTATTAAAAACCAACAACTGGTATCAAGAGCTTTCATCTTAAGGGATTTGTGATCAAGTTGGAGCAGTCATGGACGTTGAAGCGAGTTTCTCACCAATCGCTTAGCCGGTGTTTGATGGAGATAACTATCAGATTTGGGCCGTACGAATGGAGTACAAGACGAACTTGGATGCTTTGGATCTCTGGAAAGATGTGGAAGAGGATTACGATATTCCATCTCTATGAATAATCCCATTATGGCTCAGATTAAACCACACAAGGAAAAGAAGACAAAGAAATCGAAGGCCAAAGCATGTTTATTTGTTGCTGTATTGCCAACAGTTTTCATGCGGATAATGTCTCTGGAAACTGCTAAAGAAGTCTGTATTATCTCAAGGAAGGCTATGCTGGAGATGAGAGAATAAAAGGTATGCAAGTTTTAAACTGAACTAGGAGCTTGAAATTGCAAAAAATGAAGGATTCTGAAATAGTGAAGGAGTATTCAGATAAACTTTTAAATAATGCAAATAAGGTGAGGCTACTCAGTTCTACACTCGTAGACTCAATAATTGTTGACAAGATTCTTGTAACAGTTCCTGAAAAGTATGAAGCAACAATTTCGACCTTAGAAAATACTAAGGATTTGTCAAAAATTAGTTTGACAGAGTTGCTGAAAAGTTTTTTGGGCTGAGCCAGCTAATACATCTGTATTTCTTTAAAATCGGCTTCCCACTAAAGCGTTGCAGAATAAACTCCATTCGAGGCTTGTACTGCAATCAATTTTCTACTTTCATGTAGTTTCTTTTTTCAGTTATTTTGGGAGGTAGTTACCATGGTTAGCACCAATGACTTAAAAATAGGACCATGATCTGTTTCAGTTTTTTCCATAGTGTTTATGCATATGTTCTCTACATAGTTATTAGAACTCTCTCCATAATTTTTCTCTCAATCATCTTCTATAGTTTTTATACTTCTTCATATTGTCCCGCTTCCTTTTCCGTTACAAAGTAGACCTTGTCTCTATTGTCTTATGTTGCCATTGTTTAGTATAAACTAACACTTTTCGTAGTATCTTTTTTATTTTTTCCTTTAATTTTGTGAAGTGAATTTTCTTCAGATAATAATAATTATTATCGATCGCTTTAAAATATGAGAAATCGTTAAGAACAATTATAAATTGAATGATACTTTTAATATTAGTATTGCTTATTGTTTATTTATCACAAAATTTAATGGAATCAAATCAAACGGTAGTAAAGTGCACCCATTCTCTTAAATCTTAGCACCTTTATCTGCAACTTAAGTGATTGGTTCTGATCAACACATTTGTTATTATAAAGTTGTAATTTCTCTCTTCTAATCTTCAATCAATCTTAACACCTTCTCCTCATCCTTCCTCTACGCTTCAATCACATTCGCCATTATCTCATTTTCCTTCCTCTGCTCCAATATTTCTCTTTCGTTCATTTCTTTTTTCTCGCACTCAAGCTTTGTTTGCTCACTTTAATTAAATGTTTCACATTTTCTTAGTTCTTCTTCCAGATACTCAAGTTTTGCTCACTTTCTTTATTTGTTTGAAGTTCTCATTTTCTTGCAGTGTCAATAGTTCTCTCTGTTATATCAATTCTTCAAGTTTCCTTTGACTTTTCTTCTAATCCTGTATGAAATGCTGAAATTAATCCATCATTTTACACCACGTCATCTTTATCTCTTCACCTGCTATTTTAGACTGTCATAGAAGATGAGGGTATGTCCATGCAACAGAAAATTTGAAAATCACTTAAATACAACAATATGAATAAATAAAGAAAAACAGAACTCAAAGTCATTTTCTCTTTAGTTTATAAGATGTGATATTTCTTTTTCTTGCAGTTCAATGGTGGAGGAACATAGAGTTGACATTCGTTATGTAATTGGACCAATATAATGTAAAATGTTTTTGACACACGTGTCTTCTATGATGGAAAACCCACAAAAGTTAGCGTTCTCAAGTATGACAGTTGTTCATGCTGAAAAAGACAAAAAGAGGTTCATAGAATGTGGCAAAAGTAAGAGAGGCAACTTTATGGACTAATAATTACTATTACTTGCATCGAAATTATTTTCAAATTAAGTCATGCTTTTAGTATTTTAATTTCTGCGTATGAGTTTTGGATAGGTTCTTTTAAATGAGATTTGTATTTATTCGACTAAAAGTAAAAATTATTATCCATCGAATTTGGCTTTTGGATTGGGTTGGCGCGAGTAATAAAAAAAAGATACTGGTAAAAAGACGGCCCATTCTAATTTTTAATTCACTCCCACCCAATATTTTAACCCTAGTTCCTAATTTCCTACACGCTCATTGACTGACGAGCTTCAGTTCCGCTAATGTTGTTCCTTGGACGTCTGACAGCTCCCAGGTATGGTCTCTCTCTCTCTCTCTCTCTCTCTCTCTCTCTTGTTTCCTCTCCACCTCCGCTGAGTTGCCTTGTTCTTTTTGTCCATACTAATATATTTCTTTTCATTATGGCTGTCCGTATGAGTTTTATTGCTTGACATTGTGATTATTTGCCTGACTCGTGTTCATTGTGGTTTCTTTGAGAACTTAGACCTTGTGTTCATTGTCTTTACCTCATTTACTTCAACTGTTAGTGTTGGGATGGGATGTATGCTCTCTCTATTGATATTGGTAGAGTTTTTAGTTGACTAAGGTTTATGTGTTGCGATGCTTCCCTTTCATGTTGTGCATATTGCTCTTTAGTTTATGAGATGACATTTTCTTTTTCTTGCAGTTCAACGGAGAAGTAATATAGAGTTGACATTCGTTACGTAATTGGACTCAATATAATGTGTAATGTTTATGACGCACGTGTCTTCTATGACGGGATACCCACAGAAGTTAGCGTTCTCAAGTATGACATCCTTGTTGAGGCCGAAAAAACACAAAAAGAGGTTGATACAAAGTGGCAAAAGTAAGAGAGACAACTTTATGGACTAACAATTACTACTACTTGCATCAGTATTATTTTAAATTTAATTTCTACGAATGAGTTTTGGTCCGGTCGGGTTGGATAGGTTCTTTTTAATGGGATTTGTATTTATCCAACTAAAAGTAAAAAATTATTATCCATCGAATTTGGCTTTTGGATTGGGTTGGGGCGAGTCGTTCTTTTTAAGTTTAATTTTTATTATTAGATCAAAAATAAAAAAACAATTAAAAAGAATGACCCACTGATGTTGGATTTCTCGGCATATGTGATTTTTGTTACCTTCTCTATGTGAAAAAATGGAGTGAACTATCTGAGGTTTGTTGAAAGGTTAAAATGGTTGCGGTGGGATACATATGTAATAAGTTTTTTTTTCTTTAATAAGTACATCAGTATCTTTTTAGAGAGAGAGAGAGAAAGAAGGAGCATGGACGCATCTACATAGAGTGTTATGGGTTCATGTGAACCCATGCACCCCTCCCTAGTATAGGTATAGCACTACATTTGTTCTGCTAAAATACTTAAATATGTGTGTGCGATCCCTTGCACAAGTTGTTGTGTGCTATTGAAGTATTTGAGAGCTGAACTTATTTGCTAAAGTGAATGAGTGTTACTTAACCATTTTGTGAACTGAATTGGAAGAAATTTTCAACACACTTTGATCTTTCTGAGAAGTTTCAAATGTGGCGAACCATTCAACTAAAGTTAGTAACTTTACTCTTAATGTAAGCTTCACATATCTAGGTATAATTCTACTATGAAAGACGATGTTGAATATTAGAATTGAAGCTAAGTTTACCAATTTGAGTTGAAAATCTCACAATTTCTGTTAAGCTATGTTTGGAATTATTTCAGAATTATCGCACATCTTTTCGATTTTCTCTGTTTAAAACTTCAAAATCATGTACTTCTCCATGATAACTACTACTTTAGAAAATTTAGACCATCTAAAAATTTGTGAATGATTAGTAATATGGGCTTCAATGTAGAGTCACATTTGTCTTTCTAGCAAGCTTAACAATGTACTGGTATACTTTGTTCCACAACAAAATGTGCATAGAATGAAGCATATTATGTTGCTATAACTCAATGATCCTGCTTCCTTGATTTTTTACTCCTAAAAAATTAAAAACAAATTGAAAATCACCTTCCCGAAAGTCGGACCTCTTATTATGAAAATGCCCGTCCTAAACGATCAAAATTAATTATTATTCTCTCACAAGCTACATTTTTAAAGAAATCTATATATATCACAACTTTAAAGTTACAGATTTAAAATAAGCAATCCAAACCTCTAGCCTCTAGGTCCCGAAAACCCAGGATTGGGACCACCCCCGTCCGACCCCCTAGCCAGTCATACTTGAAACTAAACTAGCACTTAAAATTTACTAAAGGACGCTCCATATCCTGATTCTTGTTGCCACACACGTGAAAGAAAACCCCCTTCCTGCTGCTACTAATGCGAGCCACTTTCGGACCATCAATTCTTTGCAGCGACTATCGTTTGTTCTATGGCCCAGCTTTTTCTTCTCAGATCATTGCCGACGCTTCAGTGAGATTGACCATCTGGTCAGCTTCCGCTTCCAACCTCAAAGTCGCACGCATAAGTTTAGTAATTCCATTGTTGATTATGTAGTTTCTACCCTTACTAGAAGTGCTTGTAACCTTGAACCATCGCTTTATGAATCTGCCTTTCTTCATTTAAGCTCATTTATAATATCATTATCATACTATATAGAGAAACTTACATAACTATACAATATTAAAAAAGACATTACATATTTTTAGCATAAAATTGTTATATCGGGAGTAGCCAAGAAAACTTACTTTCTATCAGAATCCTACTATAAATGCATATTACACAAGAAATATAACTCCCTCATAGTGACTCTTATTCAGAATAAATCCCATTTTTTCTCAACTAATCCCTAAAAAGCACAGGGTAATAGATGGTATTTTCTCTTTCTTTCTTTTTTATCCTTATCCCTTTTTAGATTCAATTTTTGATATTTCATTGTAATATTTTAGCATATTACAGTTTTTGTTGGCGGTGCTTATATTACTATTATATATAAGGACAAACTTAGGGACTTGTGTAGTCCTCACAAGAATTTCCAATTTTTTAAAAAACTTTTTAATTAATTACTTTTAGGTCTTAATCTTATTTATTTAAGTCAAATTTTTTTTTTTGTTTTTTTTTGTTTTTAAGGTCTACTTTTCAAAAGCTATCGAACCTCCTATCTCATTTTTCATGTTCTTTGTTTTACTGCTTTGGTGCTCGGGTATCCGCATTTGAGTTTCAATTAATCCGAATAATTCGCAATGATATCGCGCTCTTCTCTGAAGAGCGCTCCCTCCAAAGATTTTTTCCATATTCATATTCGAACCCCTAATCCCTAATTAAGAGGAGCAAATTTCTCCATCCGTTTACTCAAGTTAAATTATGTATTTGTCTTAAAAGTTCATTAATATGTATAAATTATTTATGTAGAACTAAATAACTTCAGAAAATTAGGATACATAACTTATAAATGTCAAATTTTCGTTCATCGCATTTGATTTGAAGTAAATAATTTCATCAAAATGGAAGTTAAAATATTAAAGGAGTGGAATGAAAGTTTTGCTTTCATATATTGAAAATATACTTATATGAAATTTAATTATTACTAACGTAATTACCTACTTGTGGGACTACAATGGGTATATGGTTGTTGTTGTTGTTGTACACTTGTACTAACACAAACTATATTTCTTTAATTAAAATATCTACTTTTATATCTTGAGTAAGTGCCGAGCCTCACATAACTAGTAGTAGTATATGTGATAAACGTTATATTAGAGGTATATATCAAATATAATGCATGTATATATTTTTTTTATCTAGTATGATATAAAAATCCAGAAAAAAAATATTAAACGTATATAAGCAATTTTTAAAAATATGTAGGCAATATATAGTGACAACATCTTTTAAAAAAATATTAATACGCTCACACATACATATATATATATATATATATATATATAAGTTACATACTCAAGAAAGATATTATATTAAGTATATAGTATTAAAAAATTATATGTAACATACTCAAGAAAGAATTTTATATTATATCAATTACATGGTACTCTAAAAATAAGAAGAATTAGAATGAAGTGATAGTCTAAATTTAGATCATCGTGACATAGGGGGAGAAATAAAAATAGGCGAGAATAATGGAATCATATTTATTATAGGAGACAAAACTTTGCTTAAAAAAAGACGGTAAAAATATGAATTCCTAATTTTGTGGGTTCTCCTATAAATATTTATTTGATTAGTAAATGTGTAGACTTTATGTATATGTTAAAACTGATGCAAATTTTGCTATTTATGAAAAGATGCAAAAATTATGTCATTTGCGTAACTATGTAACTATTGCTCTTACTCGTAAAAATCTCTACTATATTTTCATCATGAATTGACAAGTTTTATTGGCTACCAACCTACTTTATCCGGATTTAGAATCGACCATGTGAACAAGCTAATAAAGGTGAAGTTTTTCACTAAAATGAAGCTCAAGGTAATTAAAAAATAAAGTATTTGATTTTTTCGCTAGAAAAATGTTAATTAACATAATTAAATTGATTAAAACAATTATTCTTCATGTGTTTTTAAATGTTCATATATTATTCGTGTGGTAGAATGTTTATATTTCAATGCTAAATAATAATATTATATTGTATTATTTCCCATTGTTATTAAGTAAAGAAAGCGACCATCGCTTCTTTTAAATCACTACTCCATAATCTTCTTAAAAAGTGGTCATTACCTCTTTCATCCACTCACCCATTACCCGTTATTTGCTTAATGAATTGTCCACTAACCCACTGTTACATGTTCCTATCAATTTATTAACCCACTATTATCTTATTCATTTTATGGAAGAACTCTTACACCTATAAATAGGAATCTGTAATGCATGTGCTGTTGCATGAAAAATAATGTAGCGTGCACAAAAAGGTGAAGTATATTTTTAGAGTCTTACTTTGTTGAAGAAAGATGTTATTTTTAGTGGAGCTTTGTACTCAGTAATTTGTCCAGAGTCTGTTCGAGTCATGTGACAATATTGTCGGGCTATTGTATCTTGGAGGGTATAACTAACAAGTTAAGAGAACTGTTGAACCGATGAATATTCTACAGCTGTGAACTTGAACCTCCTTAAAGTGTGTGAGATATCCGAAAAACTGTTACTAGTTTTTATTTTTCACCAACAATTCTTAAAAGGTAACATCAA
>NC_081345.1:31737627-31750037 GCF_029784015.1 Lycium ferocissimum | reverse complement strand
AGAATTTTGAATGTTAATAAGTTTTATATCTCACGGATGTTAGTAACTCAAATAAAGTCCAAACCGAAACCCACTCAACACTAATTCTAACAAAATAAATTTAATTTTACCAGTAGGAATGATAATGATGTTGGATATCTATTTTTTAGTTTTGCATAATTAGTTTAGAGAGAGTGAAAATACATAACTTAATTTTTTTCGTTGTCATGTAATTATACTTATTAGCCGTACTTATTTTAGCATGACTTAGTACTTTTAGATTATGATCATTTTCTTTATGGCTTATTAATTAGCAATATTTATTTTAACCGATTTTATTAGTTTTTTTGTTGAATATTTTAATACAATGTCATCACTCATCTCACATTTTGTGTTATTTTCTTAATAAACACCTTAATTATATAGTTGTATCTTACTAGGACTAAAGAAATATTTGAAGATTATATGTTTTGTATATGAAGACTTTTCCCCAAAAAAACCCCAAAAACCCAAGAAAACCCGAAGCTGAAAAACCCGAATTTTATTGATTTGGTTTGGTGTATAAATTTAAAAACCCGACGCAATTGGTTTGGTTTGATATTTAAAAAAGTCGAACCAACCCGGTTCATGTATACCCCTACTTGTAATTTAATGATAAGCATATACATGTAACCTAACAAAAAATGTTAACTAACCTGCTATAATGGGTGAAGTTACAGTTATTGTAGTAAAATTTGTTTACACGGTAAGTGTATATAGCATAAGTAGGCATTTGGCCATGAAAAGCAAATATTTTTTCACTTTATTTGGTATTTTGGAGTCAGAGTTGAAGGATGGAGTTGTGTTTGGTTATAGTTTTTACAAAGAATATTTGGTTGTTTGAATGTATTGAAAGTGAAAAAAGTAGAAAAAAAATTAAAAAAAGTGAAAACAAGTTTTTGTTGCTTTTCAAATACAAAATTCGAATAATATTTGGAAACGTTCAAATATTCAAAAAAGTAGGTGTGTTTTTAATTAAATTTTTATTGGTTGTTTTTTTTTCGTCGAAAATTTATTTATAAAAACTATTTAATTAAATGGTTTCTATATGCAGTGTGATGTCAAATTAAAATAATCTTATATCTCCTGAAAAATAAGTCGGACAACCTGATGTTACAACATACATGCATGTTAAAATATGTTTCAATATAAAAATTATTTACATCAGTTGTCAATGTATATAAGTACAATCTTTAAATCTTAATCCGTGTGTGAGACATTTCTTTTGATCAACATCCAATGACGATCCATTATGAAACTGATGAAAGCTTTGCTCCTAACTTTTATTCGATGGTCAGCTAATACTCGCTACGGGGACCAAGACCTATTCTACGACGTTTGAGAAGGCCTTTCAGATACTTTTTAATTTTGGCTGACAAGAGTCTCGAGATAATTTATGTGGAAACGTTCAAATATTCATTAGGAGCAGGTTGTGCTGTAGGTGTGTTTTTAATTAATTACATTTTTATTGGTTCTTTTTTTTTTTTTTCTTCGAAAGCTTTATATATTTATTTATAGAGTTACTATTTAATTTTTGGTTTCTATATGTAGTGTGATGTCAAATTAAAATTTAAAAACCAGATCTCGAAGCCATGGTCATGGGGGGACCAGAAAAGCAACGTAGATGATGATGAAAATTTACACAAACTAATTGGCTTAAGTTTCTTAATTGGAGTTGGTTTATGTCAAATGCCGTAGGCGTACAGTGGGGACGTGGGGGACCTGATAATTACTGGTGTACCTTAATGAAAATTAAAATTGATCATGAAAAGGATTCAATGTACTTTTTAAACGGAATTTGAATCATGAAAAGGATTCGATGTACTTTTTAAACAGAATTCGCTATCTGTATAATTATTTGTTAATCTGTATTGTTCCTCTTGATAACATAAGTTCTGAATCGATCTGTAATCCTAATTAAGATTCAGATTCTCAACGCAAACTAGCTAGCTAGAAAGTCCAAATGTAAATATTATGAGGATCTTATCCTTAACAATATTTTGTGATTAAATAAAGTGTTTGATTGGTGATTATATATAGTATAATATAATGTAGTAATACATATAGAATGAGCGGAAAAGGGTCTATAATGTGTTTAACGTATTAAAAATAGTTCAAAAATGTCCTCCTTTCATCTATTGGATCAAATTTTCTCCTCCTTCCACCTTATTGGATTTTTTATTAGAAATGGTTCTAAAAATCCCCTCCTTTTTTTATTGATGAAATTTGCCCCTAATGTTATTTTTTGACTTAAAATTACCGCTTCATTAAAATATAATTATATGTCATATATTCGTAAATTCGTCTACTAACCATGAGAATCCTGACAAATAGGCTCAAGGACCACAATCCCTTTCGAACTTTTTAGAAAAGTTTTTAAATTATGGCTTTATGTTACCAATTAATGTTAACGAAGAGTACAATGTTTTTGACCTAAGGATCTTTGCAGTTAGAAAAATGTTAGAGCTTGATTTGATTCGCATATTGTGTATGAAACAGACTTCTTAAATTAACTTAATTAACCATTAATTTGATGGTTAAACTATAAGAAGATATTACCAATCATAGGTTGCACGACCTTGATTACAGAAATTGACAAAAAGAGAAATAAAGCTAGAAAAATAGAATACCGTTCATGAAATGACAATATTGTTAATGCGCTATGATCCAAGAACGCCGATTTTAGACCCATCAATATTGATGAAAAATTAAATTATATACTGCTGGTGTATTAATTGTCTAGCTAACCTTGTGAAAAGATCAGTTGTAAGGACCAGAAATCTTCATAGCTAAACGTCAAAGCGGTGATCTAGACATTAGGACACAGGCTTAGCTGCATTATTTTAAACACATAATTTATTGCTTAGCCATATTAAATTAATACGGGTTTTATGTTAGGTTGAGTTATGATGGGTCGGAGTCCTTTTGGGTTGGGGGAGAAGAGAGAGATAAATATAGATCATGTCTATAATTGAAATTTAAATGTCATATAGTTATAAGTTAATGGAGGGGAAATTTTAAGTCGAGAAATAACATTAGGGACAAACTTCATCCGATAGGTGGAAGGAGGTCATTTTTTAGCCATTTCGAATACGTTAAGGGCAATTTTTTATCCAATAAGGTGCAAGGAGGAGCATATTTGATCCAATTGATAAAAGAAAGGCATTTTTGAGTCATTTCTAATACGTTAAGGACATTATTTTTACCCTTTTCCGTAGAATGAGCTACTGTGACATTTTTGTGCAATTAAAAATATTTTTGGACCCATTCTTAAAAGAAAAGCACAAATTATTCGTAAACTCGTCTACGAACCATGAGAGTCCTCACAAATAGGATCAAGGACCACAATCCCTTTCGAACTTTTCAGAAAAGGTTTTAAATTATGGCTTATGTTACCAATTAATGTTACGAATAATACAATGTTTATGACCTAAGAATCCTTGTAGTGAGAAATTATTAGAGCTTGATTTGATTCGCATATGGTGTGCGAAACAGACTTCTCAAACTTATTTAACCATTAATTTGAAGCTTAAACTATAATATTACCAATCATAGGTTGCATGATACAATGATCACAGAAATGGACAAAAAGAGATATAAAGCTAGAAAAATAAATATCTTTCATGAAATGAAAAAGAATGTTAATGCTATGATGCATGAACGCGGATTTTGGACCCATGTATTGATGAAAAGTTAAATTATAAATTATTGATGTATATTTCTAACCAATCATGTAAAAAGATTAGTCGTAAGGACCAGATCTCCATCACTAAACGTCAAAAGGGTGATCCACCTAATTGATATAGGCATCTATATATAATATAAAGTTAGATAAAAGGTGATTAAATTAGCTTTATGTTATTTATCTTTTTTCTCCTTTTTTTTGGCTTTTTACCTATTTTTTTCATTTATATGTCATGTAAAGAAACTTAATAAATCACTCATTAAACTCTCTTAATTATGTTTAATGTGCCATGTCCAATATTGACTCTTACAATTCCTCAATACATGCACGTAACCCAGATTTAGCAGTTAGTGATCAATATTTACTATCCTATTTAGTACCTATCATTATTATACATATTATATTTAATCACTACAAAGGCAATATATTACCAATTCATACCTCACAATTTGAAGGCACAACATATGATCAATCTGGCAGTAATGAGCGAAACTGCAAATACATCCGATGAAGGACCTTGTAACAGGTAAAGCTTTAGAAATCGCCAGTTAATTTTTTTTCCGGTAGAAATCTTTTTGTTGCTAACTCATTTTCATAGTACTATGATAGTAAGGTGAAAAGTTATTTAGAGACAAAATAGTATTTCTTATGCCAGGTTTGGAATATTATCCTTTTATCTTTTTGTAACTTTTTGGCTTGGAATATCATTACTTTGATGTAATCTTATTTGCTCTAATATCCTTTTTGGGTAATTCAAATATATGATATTTTTTCTGATAATAATTATCTTTAGACGCAGTTTTTTTTGTTTTCTATATCTGATCTTATTTGGGGGATGAACTAATTTTATTTACTTTGTTTTGATTTTTGTCGATTCATCAACATGTAATTATGATTATCAATTGATCTTATTCTCTTCTGTTTTGTTTCATTCTGTTTTAGGACCTGGGGCTGGAAGTGAAACTTTTTATTTTGATCTCTAATAGGAATGGATTTTCTTAAACCGAAAGTAAATTTATCAAGGTATTATAGCCTCTAATATCAATTGTGTTCTTGAATTTCTGTAATTATTTTTTGGGAATATGACATATTACCTTAAGATACCCTGCTTTTGACTGAATTATTTGATGGTAAGAAATTTATTCTCTATGTCGATTTTTCAATTAATGTACATATTATTTTGTAATAAAGGTTATTCACAAGCTTAAACTCTCCCATCATTTTAATTTTCTCAATATATGAATAATAACAAACTTTTTTTTATAACAACAAATTTCACAACTGGATTCATGTTTTGTAGATATTAAAAAATTATTAAATATTAATTAGTAATCAAAGTTTTAAACTAGAAGTTGTATCCTAAAATAAAAGGGATGTCCTTTCCTTCCTTTTTGACCATCAATTCTGTATATAGCTGCAAGAGGTGTTGTACTTTGATAGACTTCTACTTTTTGTTTCTAATATACCCTTTTTTTGTCATTCTAAATTGTCAACAAACGAAGTGTCGAAATTCTATAGGGGTAACAAAGTAGTCTTACCTTCTTATTTGTTCAATTATAGAAAGAAGTGTCACTTGAAATTTATCTAAAATAGAATATTATGAGGCTGCGATTATTCTACTTCTTTGGAAAATGTATCTCAAACGTGCTAAAGAAAAAAATTGCACACAAGTGAAATAACTAATCACTTGGATGACAGTAAGAAATCGTCAATTTTATTCTAGGGATTATAGTAAATTTCTTTCTCTTCTTAATGCGCAAAGACAAAAATTATACTGCGAGGTTCGATCTCTTTAAAAATCAAACTACATGGTTTATGATCAAATCTAGAGACTTTCATGATTATTGTAGCGGTTAGCTTTGCAAATAAGCAGTTAATTCTATCAACAATTTTTTTGTTTTTTTTTGTTTAGCGTTAAAATTATTACTCTGATGTATGGTTTTGGTATGGATTGTCAAAGAAAGAAAAAGAAAATAGTTGCACAAATTTTTAAAAGTTTTTCCTGATTTGACGTTTAGTGCATAGATTATTATTCTGATATAGTTTCTAATTTATTTTCATTTGGATGATTTAACACACAAATTGAAAAAGCATTTGCATGATTTAAAAACAAAAGTGAAAAAAAGGTTTGTAAGAATTTATATAATGTTATTCACATGCATGGTTGCTTTAGTATATTTTTATACTTTTGCCTTGGTCTTATAATTTTTTTTTATATGTATGTTTATTTTTAAAAAATTTAGTTACATTTTTTAACCCCTTTATATCAAGACAATTTACAAAATAATGATCTAATAATTGATCTAGGCATTAGAACATACAACAAGGTCTTTATAGTGGGTCGAATAACAACTTCTGATAGCCTAAAAGGTCATACATCAATCAATGATTTATGAAGGTACATGTATGAAAACTTTAAAGGAGAAAAGGTTTAATTTTCATTTTTCTAAAGTTTTGTAAAGAATTGTTGTTGAAAAATTCAAAATCTTGCAAAAATATTACACTGAATATATTGTTCTTCGAGCACATTTTTTTTTTAGATAGTGATATTTGTGTATCAAATGTAACGGTGGGAGATAACCTATTAGAATGAAGAGATATGGTACAACAGAAAATTGTTTAAGGGAAAATGATGGATTCAACGTAAGTTACAATATCTAATCTCTTTCCTTAATGTTTTCACCTCATTATCTTGGCTGATTTACGCATATATTTCCTTTTTAGGTTACATATCATTTAGATTTTTTCTCTATTTTTTAAAAGTTTGCAAATTATTATTCTTCTGACATACAAAACATTAAACTATCTTCTAATCATCTATAAAATTTTAGACCTTGATCGATCTAACATTTTTTCATAAGATTTTCAATTTGTTCAAATGACATTCTCAGACCACATGGTCTAAAAAGGTTCATAGGTATAAAAAACAAAAAGAGAATCGTTTACTAAATAATAATCCAAAAAAGAACCACCAGCGAAAATTTCATCACTATCTTAACCGCAAGAGGAGTCCCATTCCAAAACCAAATACGTAATGTTTGCACGAACGAAGAGTTTTATTCAAAAATCTAATATCGTCTTGCACAAAAGAAGCTAGAACTCTGAGCAACCAACAATGTCGAATTATATCATAACTCATAATCGTAAGTATATTATTTTAGCAAGGCCTTCATATTTAAGTGACCGAAAAACTTTACAGATCAGTATGGTCCATAATTTCATCTTCCTCGCTTGCACTTTCACTTGCACTGTGAAAATCACTAACATATGGAGTATAATGCTAATAATTTGGACTTTTTACCAACCAAATTAAGATCTCAGTCTTTTTTTCTTTGGGTACAATGAAAAATGCTAAAATGTTCTAATCTCGTTTAAATGCTACACAACTTAAATTTGCCGGGAGCAAGAACTCCATTTCCTTGGTTGCCTTTTCCTATTCTAGCAATTTTTTGTATGTCTGTGACCTTCATTTGTCAAAATATCTGCACAGTGGTTTGACTGATCTCTACAAACGTGGGTAATAGTCACTTTGTTAACTTCTAACACGTATTTGCAATCTTCAATAATTGTCCTTGGAGGATGACGTATGTCGTCTTGTTTTATAAGCTTGACAGCAAGTAGGCAGTCCGTTTCCACTTCTAAATTAATCTTTATATCCCATTGTTTTTACTAGTTGTAACCCTTGTTATGCTCCATATACACATACATACATACATACATACATAGTTATGTGTTGATCACCGACTTGAGGTAGGTCTCATCTTACCTCGTATAAAGCACTCGTCTATGAAGTCAAATTTTCTTATGGGTGCCTGGGTATATATTTAGTAAAGAGTTTAAGTTATAATATATTCAAATTATAATTTACGCGTAAAATAAGAGATTTGTAATGATAAAATTGTATTAAAATCCTAACAATATTCACCAAAACCCTTTCCCCCTTCTTTTAGAGAACGTGTACGAAAGTAAAATCAATTACATTATACGCATAGAAGTAGAACATTTATGATCTATTCTAGTTTTATATGTGAAGGAGATTGGATTTTGCTGTTTCCCGATTTCTAAGCCTTTAATTATTTAGAGATCATCTCATTGGTGGTTTTCACTTGTATTTGTGTTTGACATCGGCACATCGCTTCCCAACAATCATGTACAATATTTTATTGGGTTCATTATACAGACAAGCGACAGGAGAAGTAAATTACTTGGTCAGGATATAGAAATTATAGAGACCTGATATAATTACATGAAAATTATTATTTTTTCAAACACCACAAAAATCTTTGAGTAAATTTTGCGATCTTCGACCACGTTCTGTGTCAAAGAACTTGATCAAATCTATATGAGTAAATGGCTTGAACTTCAATGGATGTTCTTCATCAAGCAGTTCCTCTGCCACTTCTATCAATTTATCATTCTTCAAGTAAGTAAATAATCCAATAGTGTATCTTGTTTCACTCCCATTTGTATCCATCATCACCTTATGAATTGGAGTAAGCACCCGATCATTGCTCCATCCCTATAAAAATAAAAGATTTTAACTTTTGCACACTGATAGCGAATATAATGAAAATATATAGAATTCTAGTATATATACTCTGCATGCTTCACCAGCCATGACTACAAAAGAAGATGGTGGGAACTCCAGAGTAATCCATTGTCCGTCTCTAGTTTGCACTTCCAAGCCTGAAATGTGATTTTGATAGAGTATGGTCGTGAATGTTTTATCAGTATGTGGGGGGAGAACCATACTAGTTTCTTTCGTCTTTGGTGCGTCATATTTCATGTATCGAAGGAGATAAGTGGTTGATTCAAAGTACGATTCACAGTTTTTCGCTATTCCGTAGCTCTCAAATAACATTCTTACAACCTTCTCATCCAACTCCGCCACAATCTTGGAAAACATCAACGAACTCTCACTAAAAGAAACAAAGCAAACAAAAAAAAGAAAAAATAGCGTAGGTTGAAGTCCAAAGTAGTGCATGGTTCAGTAGGTTCAACTGAACATAATGCTCTCGGATCAAACTATATATGTACTTGCGTCGAAAAAGTTAAAAAATGTATAATATAACATGTCTCATATATTCCGAAATCCGCTGAATTTAAATTCTAGATTCGCCTCTAGACGTGACATTAATGTTAATTATGCAAACCAGAAAAGGAAAAAAGAGAGAAATCAAGATTTGAATACCAGAAAGAGTTGTTTCCTTGAGGCCACATGAGGTTGGAAAAGCTTTGAATACCATGAGAAGTGGTTGCATAATCAATACCAAAAGCTTCGTGATGAGGTAGAAATGGGATTTGGCCAACATAGCCATGATAAGGCTTTTCATTGGTGTTTAGGACTTTTTTCTCTAATGGGAGCTCAAATAATTGTTGGGAATTAGCTTGAAAAATAGATTTTCGAAGTTGGGGTGAGATCTTATCATAAAGTGCTATGAAGCAACCATGGTTTTCAAAGGCACGCCTAATATCTTTACATGTAGATTCCCAAGTGGCTGTACCTGGCCTTAATTCTTCATTATTGAAATCTACTACTAGTAGTTTTGGTGAAGCTTCTGTTAGAGAACCCATAATATATCTCTATATTTTCTCGTTTTTTTTCTTTTGGTTTCCCAGGCCTCTAATTGCTTAGTTTATAGTTTATACAGGCTTCTTATAGAAAATTCCTTAAGTTATTTTAGATCATTTTTTACTCCTATTAATTTTTTTACTCCTATTAAATATTGAGTTTAACTTATTTACACGGATTGGGTAAAAACTTACACTATCAGTCACTTATGAGGTAATTCCTTGTAATTAGGGGTGTAAAAAGTAAACCGACAAACCGCACCAAACCGATAAACCGAATCAAACCGAGAAAAAAACCCGACTAGTGGTTTGGTGTTGAAAAAAAAAAAAAAAACCACAACTGGTTTTTTTAATTTTAAATTGGTGTTGGAAAAAAAAACGTGATTGTTAGAAAAAAAGTGATAACGACAATAATTGGTTTGATTTGGTTTTAGCTATAAAAAATCACACACAACCAAACCAACCTACATTTACATGTATTCATTTTTTTAAAATATTTTATATATAAAAATATTTATTTGTAATGTAATTTATAAATATTTCTTAAATCTTTTTATAGTTTTTTTTTGTCTTTTATCATATTATATTTCAAGTATTATATTTCAAGCTTGAACTTAGAATTTTGAATGTTAATAACTTTTATATCCCACGGATGTTAGTAACTCAAATAAAGTCCAAACCGAAACCAACTCAACACTAATGCTAACAAAAGAAATTCAATTCTACCACTAGGAATGATAATGATGTTGGATATCTATTCTTTAGTTTTGCATAATTGGTTTAGAGAGTGAAAATACATAACTTAATTTTTTCGTTGTCATGATGTAAATAATACTTATTTTAGCATGACTTAGTACTTTTAGATTATGATCATTTTCTTTATGGCTTATTAATTAGCAATATTTATTTTAACCGATTTTATTAGGTTTTTTTATTGAATATTTTAATACAATGTCATCATCACTCATCTCACATTTGGTGTTATTTTCTTAAGAAACACCTTAATTATATAGTTGTATCTTACTAGGACTATAGAAATATTTGAAGTCATTGTATGTTTTGTATATGACTTTTTGGATGAAAAACAATTTTATTAATTTGGTTTGGTGTATAAAAAAAATTAAAAATTGGTTTGGTTTGATATTTTAAAAACCCAATTTTATTGGTTTGGTTTAATGATAAGCAACATGTAACCTTAAAAATGTTAACCAACTTTTGCTATAATGGTTGATATTTAAAAATTCCGGTAAGTGTATATAGCATAAGTAGGCGTTTGGCCATGAAAAGCAAATATTTTTCACTTTATTTGGTATTTTGTAATTTAATGGAGTTGTTATTGGTTATAGTTTTATATTTTGGTTGTTTGAATGTATTGAACCTAACAAAAAAATTGAAAAAAGTGAAAAAACTTTGTTGTTTATAATGGGTGAAGTTATATTGTGAAATTTTTATATTGCCAAAAGTGAAAAAAATGAAAAAATATTTCAAAAAAGTAAATAATTCTCATGGAAATCTCTTATATCTGGAAAAATAAGTCGGGCAACCTATGTTACAACATACATGCATGTTAAAATATGTTTCAATATAAATATTATTTACATCAATTGTCAATATATATAAGTACAATCTTTAAATCTTAATTCGTGTATGAGACATTTCTTTTGATCAACATCCAATGACGATCCATTATGAAATTGATGAAAGCTTTGCTCCTAATTAACTTTTATTCGATGGTCAGCTAATACTCGCTACGGGGACCAAGACCTATTCTTCGACGTTTGAGAAGGCCTTTCAGATACTTTTTAATTTTGGCTGACAAGAATCTCGAGATAATTTGTGGAAACGTTCAATATTCATTAGGAAGCAGGTTGTGCTGTAGGTGTGTTTTTAATTAATTACATTTTTTATTGGTTCTTTTTTTTTTTTTTTTTCGTCGAAAGCTTTATATATTTATTTATAGAGTTACTATTTAATTTTTTGGTTTCTATATGCAGTGAGTATGAATTCAAATTTAGGCCAATAAAAAATGGGGCCACGCGAGGGTAACAGATGTTTTCAAACAAACAACAATGGAATTGTTTTAAATGACCTTCACAACTCTGCCAAAATTTGTTTCGATTAGACGAAAACTTTTTACGTAATCGGTAAATATATAGTGAGTGTGATAAATACTTCAGATAATAATGAATTAGAAAATAAAGACACGTCAACTTATAACAACTAAAATAATTATTATTAAAAATAAATATTATTCCTGACAATATTTTTACACTATTTAGATAATTAAAAAAACAAAAAAAAATAAAAAAAAAAAAAAATCCAAATTTTTCCAAGCACCACCCTGATCCCCCCTCCCATTTTCTTCAACCCCCCTTCCTCTCCATAACCACTACTTCCACGGCCCTTTAAATTTACTACAATTTTAAATCTTTAAAAATTTTTCCCTTAATTTTTGATTTTCCATCTTTTGACTTTAATGGAGTCTCTCAAATTTTTCAATCCCAAACTAACAAAATATGATTTTGATGGTCCCTTTTTAAATTTATTTTGGTTACGGAAAAAGGGGAAATTATGTTTTTTCTTTAATTGGGTTTCATTTTTGAATATGTGGTGGCCTGGAAACGGAGATAATATTAGTTTTCTCTTTTAAATTTTGGTTTAAAAACTTGAATATAGTGGTGGCCAAAAAGGGGATAATATTTTCGAAAAAAGGGTTTAAACCTCCATTCCCCTTTATAAGTCAATTTCATCTACATGTGCCATCAACAATTTGGGCTAGAGATTGTGGGGTTTGTTCTTAAAAATTCTTAACCCAAATTGGGGCAAATTAAAAGGGTGGAATTTAGTGATTCTTGGGGGAAAGGGAAAAGAAATTAGGGTTTAAATTGCAAGAAACTTGGGGAATTTGTGGTTTTTTTGGGGATTTGGGGGCTTTTAGAATGGTGGATATGGTGGGTGGGGGGAGGGGGGAAAAAGACAAGGAAAAAAAAAAAGAAAGCGAAAATTTTCTTTTTGGGGTAAAAAAAATGAAAGGGGACGCACTTGCCACCTTTGAAAGGGGTTCAAAAAACCCTTTTGTTAAGCCCGGGCTAAAAAATGAAACGGGCGTTTTGGAAAAATTCCCAAGTAAAAAATT
>NC_081345.1:31679097-31737527 GCF_029784015.1 Lycium ferocissimum | reverse complement strand
TAAATTTAGGAAAATAATTTCTCTAATAGAAGTAACGTAAACAAATTTTACATATAACATTGCATGCTTAGTGTTTCTGTACATGGCGCAAGCGGCCAAAGTTTAATAAAAAAAAAGTCTTTGTACCACACGGCCTGTTACACCCCAGAAAATTTCACGTTACTAAGGCTGCAGACGGCTTAATGTGAGCTCAAGGAGGAGCAAATATTACAAGTATAAAGGATGAAATTCTACTATATTAGCATGAGGATAATGAGTATGATATTTGGAATTAGAAATGACAAAGTATGATTGGAATGATACGTTAAAAGATATATAGCCCTCGTAATCGTAAGCTGAGGTGGGGTCCTGTAACACCTCGTAGCTTAAGGCCAAGGTTTGACTCATAAGATGATAACATAATGAAACCAATATGAGGGTTATAGGAAGTGTTTTGAAAACTAATCAAGTCACAAGAAATGTCTTTGGGCAAAGCAAAGTTGGAAGCCACTCTACGGCGTGTTTTGCAAGTGAGTTTTTAGAAGGTCTTACTTCCAATGACCATAAGCCCTTTATTAATTAGGAATTTAGGGAAAACTTCCTGAATGAAAGTTCTAGCCCTTGAATTACCTTTCCAACGGTATATTATGGGGTCAAACGGACATCGTGCAAAAGTTATGGCTATTTTACTGAAGAGACGCAAAGGCAATCGTTCACCGATCATGTTATACGAACACATTATACCGCCCATATAATTTTATACGGACCGTATAACTCGTCCGTATCTTGAGCGCTCAAAACCGATGTTCTGTTGAACCATGATAAATATGGTCATATTATACGGACCGTATAATATGTCCATATAACCTCCGCCTCATTTTTGTATAAATCCAAGTCTTGAGTTCTTCTATTTCATTATTCATTCGTTCCAAGCCCAGCAACAATCCAAAACATCAAGGTAAGTCAATCCAAACCCTTCCAACTCAATTCTAACATATATTCTAATAATCTAAGCAAAAATCCATTGTTCCTAAACTAGGGTTTTCAAGAAAACCAATCTCGAAGGTTCAAGAAATCAAGAATTAGGAAATCTTCTCCAAAATTCAAGTCTTTAATTCAAGATTTTGAGCAATTAAGGTATGTAGAACTTCCATCCACATGGGAATCTCTACGTTCTTCCCCATGCTTCGTTTCTTGATATCCATGAAGTTCAAACCCTAGGGCATTAAACCCGACATATTGGTAGCCCGTAGTTATGTATTTATGAATATGCATTTTGTATCTATATTCGTTATTGTATTCCTAATCTTCCATTATGGTTATTAGGAACCCTAGCTTAATCCATGAATCATGAATTCTTCCTTATGTGTTCTCATTATGTTTATATGAACTTTTATGATTTTATGTAGTAAGTTACAAGCATGTTTTCAAGTCAATTATATATATAATTATGAACTATTGTTATTACTCATAAATCAAGAACATGTTTGCAATACTATGACAAGTTATCTCATGAGACCATATTACAAGATATTTCATGAAACCATGTTACAAGTTATTTCGTGAAATCATGATTACAAGTTAGTTACAAGTTATTTCACGAAAATCATGGGCTTCTTGCTTGACTATATTATGTTCATGTTTTTTGGGAGTTGCACGAATCATCGAGAAGGCTCGGATAAACTTTGAAACTACGTAGCCACCGTAGGACAGGATCGCTCCGCCCGATAGGACGATACCTTAATTTTACACCGAATGGATCCATCGTGGCACGGTGCCATCTTATACCCCGGCAAGAGTGGGGGGCTCTCTGCGGCGCGGCGAGGACCAGACTCCACGTACCCACGTGGTGATATCACATGGTCGGTTTATGAAATGCTCTCCCTACTTATCATGTTTTACGTATGCTATATATATATATATATGTATTCATGCTCATGCTCATGCTCATGTTCATGTCCAGGTTTTCAGTTTCAGTTCTTATCATGTTATTCCATGTCCCATGTTATTTCTTTCAGTTGCTTTATATACCGATTATTCAATGTCCGACGTCCCCTTTATCAGCTCGGGCTGCGTTTCACGATGCAGTGCAGTTCTGAGACAGACGACGTCTCTCGCCGCAGGATCCGCACGTGCCACCTTATTGGTGAGCCCCATCTCATTCGGGGTTTAGAC
The DNA here is from genome assembly GCF_029784015.1 of Lycium ferocissimum. Taxonomy (NCBI): domain Eukaryota; kingdom Viridiplantae; phylum Streptophyta; class Magnoliopsida; order Solanales; family Solanaceae; genus Lycium; species Lycium ferocissimum. Next base: position 31,735,373 of record NC_081345.1, on the reverse strand, counting down.
ATTGTCATTCTTTAATTAGTCTGCATCTAAAGGTATACTGGGGGCCTTGTCCCAGCAAGTATGTTGTTATATCCCGTAATTTTGAACATTCGAATAAATTGAAATAAGTGCGACTTGTATGAGGTAGAACAATATTTTGATTTTAGCCAATAAATATGTTGTTCATGAAAATGTTGATGCGGAAGTGTTGAGGGAGGCTAAGGGTAAAAATTGGAATTTAGGGAATTAGTTTCGTAAATTGCGAAATATGAACCAAAGCAAATTGGGCTAAAAACAAATAAGAAAAAATTTGGCCCAAAAGAGAGGGGTGGCCGGCCAAGCCTTGGCCCAAGCCCATGCTTTAATTAATTTTTCATGTGATTAAAATGTTGTATTAATAGAAGTTTCAAGAGAAATAAAGAAAAAGAAGAGCCAAAAAAAAAAAAGGAGAAGAAGAGGAACAAGCTTAACCATTCGGCCAAGCACCACAAATTCACCCCCTTGAAATCTTGCTTCCAAAATTGTTTTCTTGTGGTATTCCTACTAATTGCCCTGTCCTCCGCCCCTGGCTAAGGAGCTGAAGGCTCGGGCACTCGGACCTCAGGGGCGGGCGGTGGAGCTCGCTCCTCTCCCGCAGGCTCGCTGCCGCTCTATGCCCCTACGAAGGTGATGGGGTGGCGGGCGGCCGTCGGGGCACAACCTCCGGCCGGGGCGTGGCCGGGCCACGATAACTTCAGGCCCCGACTAGTCTCTCCCCGGCGGTGGACTTGCCCGCCGGGCCTGTCGCCTTTCTCGGAGGCATCGGCGAAAACATAACGATCCGTGGAGGAGTCATCCTGATAATACCGCTCTATCGCACGATCTAAGATCAGAAGGAAAGGTAACATCCTAAATGTCCTGTAGCCTCCTGTTTATAGATGTGGTGCACAACACACCGATAAACAAGACTCTACTAGACACGGCCTGTAGACATTCCAAGGACAACCTGGAGTTCGATTCTTTAGCCAGATACGCTCCTCATGTTGTGGCGGATATGGATGACAGGGTACACCAGTTTGTTATGGGGCTGGATGATTATTTGATTGACAGCTGTATGTCGATGGCTTCTCAGCCTGGCATGGACATTGCACGAGCGCGAGCATACGCCCGGGGGCATGGAGGAGCGGCACGGCAGGGCGCCGGCCGACATGAGTTATGACGGCGCCGACCCCGAGAGGCTAGGTCGGCCGTGCCCAGGGATTCTCGAGGCGGACAGGCCTCGGCGGCTGGCAATGATATTCTTCCCGGTCAGCCCAGAGTACACCCCTACGGTTCGTGGATAGGAGGCCGGCTAGTACAGGGTATTCGGGAGCTGGTCAGAGCTCCAGAGCTTCAGGGTCGTAGGGACGAGGGTTCCGCCGCCGAGGCCACCTATACCTCGGTGTTCTCACCGCGGGGATATCATCGGAGAGTGCTACCGTGCTACCGGTGCTTGTTTTGCTTGTGGCCGTCGGGCCATGTTATCGGGATTGTCCGTACGGAGGTGGGCCGGGGGGGTGCGGCTAGCCACACGAGTCGCTGTTTGGGTCCATCTTTTCCTTCGGTAGCGATGCGCCCCACGGGGCGATATGCACCGGCCGGCCGCGGCGGGGGGAGGTCGTGGCGAGCCTCTCCGATCTAGCGGTCCTTCAAACCGCATATATGCTCTGACTAGCCGACAGGACCAGGAGGCGAAACCAGATGTGGATACAGGTATATGAGCTTTTATTATAATATTTTTATATATGTGCAATTACTGTGTGAATGTTATTAAACAGCGATAGGTAGAAATTTAGAAGTCGATAACGGAGTATGTATAAGTAACGGCGGTCAAGGTGTGTCCGTCGCTATTAAGGACCCGAGGCGAGACGAAGAATGGTTGTACCCATAGGTGACGGTGAATATGTGAAATCGAGAGAGGTAAAATAGTAATTATGTCATGAGGGCGTCCGAAACACGCCAAGACTTTACTTTACTCCAAATTATGTGACGAAGGTCATGCGGTGAGGGATGCGATTATGCCCGTGTTAGAGCATCGTATTTCACCGAAGTTCCGGGTTAAGCGTCTTTAGAGCGAGGAAATTCCGTGATGGGTGACCCCCGGGGAAGTTTCTGGAAGTCTTACGATTTCAGCAAAAGAAGTAAATGGGAGGCTAGAGTAGTCTGAAGGGACTTAGAATATACTGAGTAGACGAAAATTTTAAAGAGGTCGCGTAGGCCGGGCGGACTAGACCGGGGAAAAAAAAGAAGATGACTTGAGAAGCTAATGAGGAAATAAAGGAGAAATACCATCGGTAAGTGAGATTGTGTACCATGGTAGAAGAGGAAACCCCCGAGATACTTATCCGACTTTATAAGACTAGTTGAACATTCGAGGACGAATGTTCTAAAGGGGGGAAGGATGTTATATCCCGTAATTTTGAACATTCGAATAAATTGAAATAAGTGCGACTTGTATGAGGTAGAACAATATTTTGATTTTAGCCAATAAATATGTTGTTCATGAAAATGTTGATGCGGAAGTGTTGAGGGAGGCTAAGGGTAAAAATTGGAATTTAGGGAATTAGTTTCGTAAATTGCGAAATATGAACCAAAGCAAATTGGGCTTAAAAAAAAATAAGAAAAAATTTGGCCCAAAAGAGAGGGGTGGCCGGCCAAGCCTTGGCCCAAGCCCATGCTTTAATTAATTTTCCATGTGATTAAAATGTTGTATTAATAGAAGTTTCAAGAGAAATAAAGAAAAAGAAGAGCCAAAAAAAGAAGGAGGAGAAGAGGAACAAGCTTAACCATTCGGCCAAGCACCCCAAATTCACCCCCTTGAAATCTTGCTTCCAAAATTGTTTTCTTGTGGTATTCCTACTAATTCAAGGGTCCTCTACAACGTGGTGTAATTGTTTCGGAAGATAGGACGCTTGTTTCGTTGATTTAGCATATTTGACAAGTGAAGAAGCTAAGGAGAAAAAGGTAAGATTTCATTCCTTTTGTCTTAGAAGAAATATATATATGTGTTGTAGAATGTGGAAAGGAATATAGGGTATGAAAATTTTGTGTTATAGACATGTATGTGCATGGCCGAAAATGGTATGCATGGATAGGGATGATTAAAATCTTATTTGTATGATTAATTGTGTTGTTGAAGCCTTGTGATGGAAATGGAAGAAAATGGTTCAAGTTGGCATGGAAAAATTGTTGGAAATGATTATAGGGAATTATGTGATTTTAATGTAGTTTTATGTAATTATGGAAATGGAGTTCTAAATGTGAATTATTATGTTAGTTGGTGAATTTGGAAGGATGCTAATCCGTATTGGCATGAAAGATTGGTTGGTAAGTTGTTATGGGAAGTTTTGTGATTTTATGGTGGATTTATGAAATGATGAAAAATGAAAGTGTTAAGGTGCGAGTTATGATTATTGTTAATGAAATTGGAAGATGAAAATGTGTTATGAATATTTATGCCAAAAATTAGAAGTTTCGGATGAATTATGGTTTTGGTGGAATCTTTGTATAATTTGTAAATATTTTATAGAATGATATGAAATGCTTCCGAATTGTATTGGAATGATCTTGAGTAGTAATCGAATGTATAAACACGGATATTAGATTGAATGTAAGTAGTTGAGGTGAGTTATTGGAATATTATGAATGTTGTTGGATTATGTAGAAAAGGAGCTATTAATGTTAGAATGTATTTGGAATTGATTCTTGATGTTGTAGCTTGGTTGTTGGGTTGGTTGTTGTTGAATTTGGCCGAGTTGAAATCTCGGGGTATTTGTTATAGGGGAAATGCCGCCGAAATTTTTGTAGAATTTAATGTTCGTTTGGAATTAAATGCCTATAGGTTTATGGTTAATGTTAATATATTTGGCGTTATGTAGATCTTGGAGTTGCCGAGAGTTGATACTTGACTTAGCTTGCGAGCGGACAAGGTATGTAAGGCGTAATTTCATTTTTGGCATGTCTTAGTGCTACTAGGCTATGACCCGAGCCTAGAAATTTCACTCTTAGAATCCGAGCTTAGATACGTGCTTTATTCGTTCCCAAAGACCCACTCCTTAAGGTAGCCAAACTAAGATTCTTATGTTTTACATGATTGAATTTCAAAAGGCTTATAAAGAACTTTGACTACTAAAAGGGTCCCGAACTTCAAACGCCCGTAACTTTTGCATACGAGCTCGGAACGCCCCAAGACATAATGGGTAGCTTCATAAGACATAACATTCCCCTAACTCTCGTAGTCGGGCTCGGATGGGGTCGGCACCCGTCCGTGGGGCCCGCGGCGATTCTATGATCCTCCTTAATGACTTTTAAGAAAGACTTAGTATTATTTTCACCTTGGTCTCCGAGCATGGATCCCCCTATTTATTTGGTAAGTTTAGAATTTTGAATTAGATGCCTTTTAAATAAGGATTGTTACGCATGTGACTTTGATATGTAATTATGATTTCCAAAGTTCGTTTGATATGTTCCCGAATGGCATTCAAAAGAAAATTTGATTGGACTATGACCCTAATCTGTAAATAATGGTTTGTTCTGATTAATTTACTAAATTTTGGTAAATGTTTATGCTGCATATGATTTATGAATTTTGTACATTGTATATGATTCCTACGATTCTGCTCGTGCATGTTATTGTTACTTCCTTCGTCGAGTCCCGGGCCGGTTATTATCGTGCACACAATCCGAAGTATGATGAGACTCCGAAGTATGATGAGCGTCTGAAATATGATCAGATTCTGATATATGATATGATACGAAGTATGATGAGTTCTGATATGATTCTGACATATGATATGATTCTGAGTTGTGATATGATACGGAGGATGTGATCGGAGATATACAAAACTTCCGAAGTATGATGAGTTGTGGCGCCCAAGGCAGGAGGGGAGACCACGTTCCGTCCTCCGGGTCCCATTATGGACCACATATGATATATGTTTTTGATATATAAGATTTATGTTCATAAAGTAAGCATGCTGACCCTCTGATTATTATACTTGTTTTTCGTGCTTCGTATATGATTTCCAGTAGTGATATGCGTATGATGTACATGATATCTCACCGAGTCCCTCACTAGAGGGCCGGGTACGGTACGTATGTACGATGATACGATGATCTGATCGTGATGTGATTTGGTTTACCGACATCTGTATATGCATGACAAGCGGTTTAAAGGACAAATTATGTTTTTCTGGTTTTTATACTTATTTCTGTACCCCTCATTCCGATTTTGATTCTGTTTAATGTATTTCCCGTTTTACATACTCGCACATATTCCGCACCGACCCCCCGTCTTCGGGGCCGCGTTTCATGCCGCGCGTGCACAGTACTCGATTGGGTGAGCCGTCGGCTTAGGACTCGTTCGCCTACTTTTGAGTGCTCCTTTGTCCGAGCCCACATTTGGTATAAACCCCTTCGTTATATATATATATTGCGCATATTTATTCTCGGGTACGCGGGGCCCCGTCCCGTCATATGATTCTCGCTATAACTCTTAGAGGCCCGTAGACATGTACGTGGGTTGTGGGTAGCACGTTCGGTTATCTTGTGTTATTCCCAGCATCGTATGTATGGTCTGTATATATATATAGTTATGTATATGTATCACCGTGGTTGTTTTATGTAAATATAAGTTCCTAATAAGTTACTATGAACGGGTTATGATTTGTAAAGGGTATGAGTGCCCAGCTCGGGCACTAGTCACGACCTACGGGGCTGGGTCGTGACATATGTTTTCCAGTCAGGATTCACGATTAGAGGTTTCATAGACTAGTCAGCTTAGTTATGTTAGACATGCAAGGTGTTTATTCATCTTTGGCTCAACTTATGTTATTTCCGCATTTGTGATTTAAACAAGTATTTCATTAAATTAATATGACATCTCATGTTTTATAAAAGCTCATCACGTTCATGCTATATTTCCGCTCATGTATGCCTCATGATGATTCAAAGAAGCATGTGGTTCGCTCGGTCACATGCGATGGCACCGAGTGCCGTGTTTCGCCTGTGCCATGGTTCGAGGCGACAGTCCACATGTCGAGATTTTATAAAGGACATATGACAAGTTATATGGATAATACATGTGAAGTTAAACACAACTCAAGAAGGATCCTCGAGCCAAATCCAAGTGGAAGCCCTCCAAAAAGATGTTTTTAAGTTACGTTTTCGGTGATTTGACTTCGGAGGCCATAACCCCATCATTATTTGGGAATTTGGAAAAACTCCAAAATTGAAAGTTGTAGATAATTGAAATACCTTTCCAACCATAGGTCGTGGTCCTGCATGTGACATAGGGATAAAAAGTTATAGATATTTTAAGACAGAAAGGTAATGCTGGGCAGTGGGCTCGGCCCAACTCGACTCAAGGTCGGTGGGAACCGACCCAAGACCCATATATAAAGGATAAAGTCATAAAAATTCATTCATATATACATCAAGCAGTCCACAAACTTTTAGAGAGGGAGAGAGGAGAGTTAGAGAGAGAAAGTGGAGAATTGATCAAGTTCGAGGCCCCGAATCGCGAGGCTCGTGAAGGATAAAGTGTAGTACGAGTTGTCGTCATCGTTTTAAGCTAAAAGTTGAACTTGGGGGATGTTGGTTTCGTGGTGGATGCTCATATAAGGTATTTTTAAGATGTTAATGATGTTCTTATCATGATCATTGATAGATTTGACGGGTTACAATAGAGAAAATGACGTTAAAAGTTCGGTTATCATTTTTGGATATCAAATAAGTTGGGGTCTGTTTTGGTATGATTAAATGGATAGAATTAGTTGGATATTGATATAAAATGATTGTTGATATTGTTGTTAATGTTGTTGATAAGTTGGTGTTCTTGAATTTCCAGTAAGAGCAGCAAGCTAATTCCCAATTCCACTCCTTCAATTCAAAGAGTTGGAGAATAAAGTGAATGTAGATATCGTATACAAAGCGTATACTGGGTTGTTTTGGTGTATATCTTTGGGAGTTGATGCTTTGAGTTTAAAGAGGCTTATATGAGATGGTTGTTGTTGTTGTTGGTTGCTATTTGCGTTGTTAAATTGAATTGGAATTAGAGGGAAACGAAGATTTCAGGGAAAATGCTACCCGAATTTACGGAAGTTAATTACGAGCTTAGAGAAGTATATGAACCTCTTTCAAGTTGTCTACGGTTTCCTTTACCTTGATTGTATATTGGCCGGTGTTTGGAAGCATAAGTTAAGCTAATCACGTAAGCGACAAGGTATGTAAGGCAAACCTTTCTTCTTTTGGCATGATTCTTGTTGTTATTCGTTCTATATATACTCCATATGATTCCATTCTTAGACGAGTAAGGTCTAAATGTTTCTTGTGATGTCTTATTGATATTGTACTCCTATTCTGTTCCGAAGGGAACACCCATAAGGTGCCACGTTGAGTTGTGTATATGGTTTCGCTAATGATTTCGAGAAAATGAGTTTTATACTAAAGAAATCACAAAGTTTGATTTTCAAAATCACTCCGAAGGGGGTGCGAGATTTTACTACTTCATTTCATTTACGATTTATGTTTACATTCCATAGTATCATCCTTTTGTATTGACATGATCATTTATTCTTTGGGTAAGGCCATAAGATGAAATTAAGTAGAATATAGGTAGTAAGAATTTCATAACAATTCTACCCTCAAACCCGGAAGATGTCCTCCCGAGTCTAGTGAGATACAAATTTGATAACTTCTTATGAAAAACTAAGGCTAATAACTGATTGTGATGAATTGATTAGTGACTTATGATATGAATTGAAATTGATACTTGTGGATTGAGTTTGTGTTGACATGATTGTGATATTAAGCCGGATGCGGTCACCAAGCGGGGCCATCATTATTATCTTGCAGCGGCCGTCCGGCGGACTATTGCGATACTAGCCGGAAGCGGTTGTCCGGCGGGACCATTCGTTAACATGTCGGAAGCGTACGCGTGTTGGATTGCATTATTTACTTAAAGATTGTTTTGAGATTTCGTGTGCACATTTATGTTTCTTCCGCCGGGCGTCGCAGTGTATATCGAGTTAGATTGTGATTTTTCTCTCCTAAATCAAATTATGATTATGATTTGTTACCACCTTGCATACTCGCACATTGTCCGTACCGACGTCCTTTTGCTCGGGACGCCGCGTTCATGCCCTAAAGCCCCCGCATTGTTTAGCGGTGTAAGTGTATAGCTAGAATGTTGGGACGTCGTTTGGGATTGGCAAGTTCCACCTTATTCAGAGCCGGGCCGAGTCATGTATAGATATGCATAATTATGGGTATGTCGTGGCCCCGTCCCGACTCATAATATTCAATTCACTTCTGAGACTTCGCGCAGACGTGCCGTGTATATTTGTCGAGATGTCGACAAAGTGACGTCGCCGAGTCATTTGTGGATTTTAAAAGAGTATGTATTTTAGATGATTTCAATTGGTTTAAAGTACTTATTTGATTGAAAGTTTTCATAATCGTCATAAAGATAACGATTTCTATTTAGAAAAGTTTCATGTTTTTAAAAGTTCTTGAAATGACAGGTTTTGATAGAGCGAATGTCTAAGGGTTCGCTCGACTTTGATGAGAGTCGGGTGCCCGTCATGCCCTACCATTGTTAGGGTGTGACACGGCCACACCCCACTCCACCCCTAACCTCGATCCTCGCATCCACTTTGAAACTCCTATCCCCCCTCCCACCCGTCCTTTACCATATAGCGGTTGAAAACAAAAGTGTTTCCAGATACATCACTGTGCTCATTCAAGGCGTATTTACGACGGAAGTAGAAGGAAACTTGACCGTCAAGCCCCGCCCTCCTAACCCATCCATACCCACACCCTTATCACTACCGTCGCCCCAAACCCCATTCCTTACCTTGACTCCATCCCATCCCTGATCGCCTCACATTTCAAATGAGAAATTGACAAAAATGGTCCCTCGTGTTTAAGGGTATGTTCAAAATAAGTCGTTAAATATGCACTGAACAAATTTGATTTTTTGAATTTATCAAAAGTTAGCACTATTAGTCTCAATCAAGTATTTAAAATTTTATGTTCGCTAGATTTGATGGAAATATTGGAGAAAAAGATTTAACCATAAAAATCTCAAAACATGCGACACAAAAAAATGCACCAGACACTAAAATAGCATAAATTACAAAAATTGTACCTCTAAGAATTCCTTCCCTTTTTTCATAGTTTCTATTAAATCTAACAAACATAAAAAATACATTTTACAAAAATTAAAAATGTTAGCTTTTGACAAACTTAACAGACCAAAACTATTCCAGGCCTAAGAGACTATTTTGAACCTACCCTCAAACATAAATGGTCATTTTTGTTTGTCTAAATAATTGTATATAAATATTCTTTACTTTCTCTACCGAATTAAAAAAAAAAAAAAGAAAAGAAAAACATTTTTCCCATTTTTCCCCTACCAAACCCCACTCTACAGGCATATAAAAGAAAAACTTAGGAAAATCAAAAGGAAAAAAAGGTGCAGGGGACCGTTCACTCTCACTCGCAGAAGCATTGCTCGCTACACGTTGGTATGCACTCTGCCACTACCTTAAATGGGTTTTCCTTTTTTATTTTTTATAAAGATTTCTGTTTATTTTTTTATGCATGAACGTTTGGTTATATATAATAGAGTTGCTAGGATTTTTCATTGTGGACTGTAACTTTCTTATTCGGGGTTCTCGGTTTTTTGGCGCTAGTCTTTAAGTATAACTGAGTTTGGAATTTAGATAGGTTTTTCTGTTTCTTGGCTTGAGTTGTTAAGGATTGTGGGTAGTGATTATACTTGACAAAGTTTTGATTTTGATAACTTTCTTGGGTTGTTATGCATTGTGGGTAGTGATTATGTTTGACAAAGTTTTGATTTTGATAGCTTTCTTGGGTTTAGTTTTGATTTTGATTGCTTTCTTGGGTTGTTAAGCATTGTGGGTAGTGATTATATTTGACAAAGTTCTGATTTTGATAGCTTTCTTGGGTTGTTAAGCGTATCCTGATGCGTGAACATTTGCTATTTTTCTCTTTGGAGAAAGAATTACTCGGATTTTTCCTTGACATTGGTGGTTCCTATTTCTCTTTGAGGCACCATATGATGGGACTGGTTTTTTGTGTTGCTACTCTTTCTATCTGTGAAAGAGAAGCTTTTGATTTCCTTTTTATTCTTGCTAATAGGGTAGCTTTATTAATGTTATTGGTAAAATATTTTCACACATTTTATTTTAGTATTCACATATTTCTTATTCTTAGTTTTCTATTGCTACTTGTTGTCTTTTCTGCTTTAGTCTTCTTGCTACTCTGATGTTGTTTTTGTGTTACTTGAGCCGAGCCGAGGGTCTATTGGAAACAGCCTCTCTACCTGCCAAGGTAGAGGTAAAGTCTGCGTAGAGGGAGACCCACTTGTGGGATTACACTGGGTATGTTGTTTGTAAAATATTTTGACAAGCTTCACAATTGAGTTACACCAACTGCCTCACTCTCCTTAATTTTAGTTATGGTACTTGGGTTCTTCAAATGTTGGCGATTGGAAGAAGAAATAGAAAAAAAAAAAAAAAAAAAAAAAGCTTTCTTCCTTATTTATGGTTTATCCTTAATAAGCCTGTTGCTGGAAAGGGATTACTAAAAGGTACTTTTCAAATGATAAGTGAGCCAATGAGCCACTTACTTTAAACATAGACTGATGACATTTTCCAATTTCAGAGAACAAGTGCACAAAAGATAATCTTGGCCTATTTTAACATCGCAAGGACATTAGATGATGTGTATTTGATGCCAGAATAAATTGGTTAATAAGAACTGTCTTTCCTAGAAGCAGCTCTATACAGAAAATAAAGATGAATTGTCTTCTTTTATTTCATTTTTTTAAAGGAACTCCTAGAAGATGTAGAGTCCTTACTAGACGTTGTAGAGTCCTTGTAAGAAGAAGAAGGATTATGTTTGATGTATTTTTTTTTGAAAAGGTAAATATGTCTTCAGCACAAACTTTGTGCTAAAAGATTAATAATATATTCTCAGAAGGAATTGTCTTTCCTACATCGATTGTTAGAAGTGAGATCTTCAAATCATAGAAATGGTCGTTTTTCTTACTGATCCCAAAGAAAGAAAAAGTCTGAGAAATGTTCCTAAATCAGATAACAGAAAAGTGTCTGGGACGTACTTACTTTCTTAAGCAGTAGGCCCAACACATGCTCCACGTTTTCTCTGTCCACATTTGTTTTTCAAGATTGCAGGTTTTACTCTTGTCATGTTTCTTTGATACCAGCATATGGTTCATCATTACTGTTCTTTGCAAACTCATTGGTTCTTTGTATACATTCGCGCTTCTTCAACTTGACTCTGTTTCCTCATTGTGGTACCCGTGTAGCTAAGGAGTGCTCTTTTCCTTTGCAAATCAGCAACTAACTTCACTCATAGTCGGGATGAAAGGCAAGAGGTGGAAAAAGAAGGGGAAAAGTTTCAATCAATTAAATAAAAAGATACTTTTGAAGAAAAAGGAGGAGGCTGCAAAGGTTAAGCCAAGTAATGTGATAGATCAAGCTTTTCTCCCTATTATTGACTCAGCAGGAGTCTCAGCTCCTGCTGCTTCTCCAGCTCCTGCTTCTAGTCTTGGTAGATCTGCCTCACGAGATAAAGAGAAAGACAAGGAAGCTTTCAAGGACCTTTCTGGTTTTATATTTTTGTGCAGTGCAGGGACAAAACTCGATTGTTTCACATATCGTGTTTTTGGGCTTCGTGCAAGTAAAAAGGAAACTGTAGAAAAGATTAAACCTGGAACAAAGCTCTTCCTGTTTGATGTTGATATGAAGCTCTTGTATGGTGTGTATGAGGCAACATCCACTGGAAAATTAGACTTGGAACCACATGCTTTTGGAGGCAAATTTCGAGCACAGGTAAGTCATGTTTGCACTTTGCTGTCAGTTATTTAAACTTCCGTCCAAACTGTTTGTTAGTCTTAATTTAAAAGATGCATGATGTCTTAGGTAATGGGATTGGGACCCTCTGGTTTAATGTGGTTTGAACTGATCCTGCTTGCATTTATGATTTGCTTGACTTTTAAGCCCAGAGGCTTGGCATGTATGTGTATTATGCAAGAGCTTCCTTCACCAATCTTTCCAAGTTATTGGAGGCAAGTGCTTAGGCCTCGATGTGGATGTTATCTTGTCCCGGTAGGAGGAAGTTCGGAGGGATAATTATGTTCCTTCACTTGGCTCTAGCCCGTGTGATGCGTTTATTTCTGTGAAGTTGTCACTATTTCATAAAACTATCCACTGTAGAAAGCCATTGCTAATTTATTGTACATGGCTGCTGCCTTTGTTTTGTCCGTGGGTGTTCGTTTCATATTGTACATGTCTTCTTCTTCTTCTTCTTCTTCTTCTTCTTCCTTTTTGATATGGTAGAATAAATCGCCAAAACACTCTTTCCAGGAGCTTAATCGTGACACATTTGGTGTGGTGTTCAAGTTATTTGGGTTGATGAAAATCACTTTCGCCACCTAATTGGTTTGCGAGAGTAGATACTAGCGTCATGTTTCTGTTGCTCTCTTTCCATTCAGGTGAAATATCACAAAATTAAGGAATGTCTTCCCCTGCGAGAATCTTCTCTGAGAGACGCCATAAAGGACAATTATCATGGCAGAAAGTTTGAACCCGAACTAAATGGTCATCAGGTAAGGTTTTTTTCCTTAGATATGGAGTGCTGGCATATTTCACACAAGTAGTTGTCTTACAAATGCTTTACCACTTTCTGTTCTTTAAAGAGAATTTGAAATATACAGGTGAGGAATCTATTATCCCTGTTTCGTCCCCTGCCTGCATTAGCAACAGCAGCAGCTGTATCCCATCCACTAGCAAAAGAGGGCCCGTCATTGGCTAATGTTGGCGTGCCAAAGATTATGCCTGCCTTGGCTGTGGAAGATCAGGTTAAGTTGCTGCCATATCCTCAGGAAGTGGGTCCATCCATGGCCAATGTTGGCCCACCAAATAATAATCCTGCTTTTGCTAAGGCATTATCCATTTATCCTTCTGTCACAATAACAGCATGTTATCTTTTTATCGGCATCATTGTGGCAATCAAAAGCATACATTTGATCAGTCTGTTCTACTTCTTAGTTTCTGAAATGTGTTCTTTTTGGTCTTGCAGGATGTCCTTTCTGGTTTTATTTTTTTGTGCTGTGGAAATACAAAACCTGATTGTTACAGATTCCGTGTTTTTGGGCTTCCATTAAACAGAAAGGAAAAGATAAAAAAGATTAAGCCAGGAACAAAGCTTTTCCTGTTTGATTTCGAGTTGAAGCTTCTGTATGGTGTATATGAAGCAACATCCACTGGAATAATAGACTTGGAACCACTTGCTTTTGCAGGCAAATTTCCAGTACAGGTAAATAAGTTTATTGTCATTTATTTAAAATTCTGGCTGCTTCTTGAACTTGATTGGTCTTGATTTAAAAAATGCATGATGATAGTAAGAAATGGGTTTGGAACTCTCTTGTTGTATGTGATTTAAGTTCATCCTGCTTGAATTTTTGATTTGCTTCGTTCTTAAGCCTCAAGCATAGCATGTAATGTTTATTATTAAGAATTTTTCTTCACCAATCTTTCCAAGTCATTGGGCAAGTACTTAGGTTTCGATCTGAATAATACCAAAGATAAAAGGAAGAAGCTCTGAGCCATACTTTATCTTCCCTTTTTTTGGCTCTATTCCACATGATGTCGTCACTATCAGTAGAAAGTCATTGCTAATTTATTCCACATCCTTCTGTATGCTCTTATGTGTCTTCAGTGTAAGTGTGTAGCATGTTATTGTTAGTCAGAGGGAGAGTTATAACCGATATTTTCTAAATTGTTACATCTCAAACCTATTGGCTATGGCTCAACTTATTCATGATTATGCGTTCTTAATTCTAGTTTGTTTCTGAATTTTACTCCCTGAAAAAAATCTAGATAATTTAGTGTCGTGGACCAACAAACACCTATATTGTATTTGACAATTGAACTTAGGTTGACAAAATAATAGAAAAATTCTTGTGAAAATTCCAGAGAGATTCGAGTCTAAAATTTCATCTCTGAAGATCTCTCTACCATCTCTGGTGAAGAACTAATAAGTGCTCTTCAAGCGCAGGAGCAAAGAAGAGCCTTCAGACAAGATAATGTTATTGAGGGTGTTTTTTTTAAATACTGCAAAAAGAAAACACACTTGGAAATTCTTTGTTGGTGGAGACCTGACGCAATATGTGGAACTTGCAAACAAACAGGCCATGCCACGAAAGTGTGCAAGTTTAAAAACAATCCTCAAGCACAAACAGTAGAAGCAGAAATTGAGGAGCAACTCTTTTAAAACGCAGCAATTGAAGCAAAGGACAAGTGTTGAAAATTGCTTACAGTTACTGCAGTAACTTTCTTTTTAGAAATAAGTTGGTTAGGATTAGGATGAATCTACTTTTGAATTTTAATTTTTTTATCAAGTAGATTAGTCTAGTTGAGATATTTTGGGATTTGAAATTATCCTGCAGATTTTATGCATATTTTCTCTTATTAAGTTGGCTATTTAAAGCCCTTCTATGCTTAATAAAAATTGACACGCATTTTCAATCAATACTTTCAACCTTTTTGCTGCACCATCTTTTAAAAAATCCAACATTGTGCAACTAGTTAAGAAGATTCATGTTACTATCGCTCTCATTCAGGTGAAATTTCGAATTTTTAAGGAGTGTCTTCCCCTGCCAGAAGCTTCTTTCAGACAATCTATAAAGGACTTTTGGCGCCACACCAAGTTTGAACCAGAACTAAATGATCGACAGGTGAGGCGTTTCTTTCTTAGATATGGAGTGCGAATATATTTAGCACTAGTTGGTGTCTTGCATATGCTTTACTGCTTGCTGTTCATTAAGGGCCTTTGAAAAATACAGGTGAGGGACTTGTTATCTTTATTTCATCCCCTGCCAACATCAGCAACAGCGGCACCCCATCCACTGGCTAAAGTGGGCCAGTCTTTTGCTAATGTTGACATGCCAAAGATTATGCCCGCCTTGGCTATGGAAGATCAGGCTAAGGTGCTGTCTTATCCCCAGCCAAAAGTGGGTTCGTCATTGGCCAATGTTCCACCGCCAAATACAATTCCTGCTTTGGATATGGTTAAGAATTCCTCGATGCCCACTTCTGCAGAGGATCCATATATGGTCAGAATACAGCATGTTCATCCTCCACCGATTGTGGAGTCTCAACAAGTCTATGAACTCCAAAGTGCTCAGCATGGGTGGCTTAGAACCACGAACTTCGTGGAGACTGCTCTTACGGTTACGGAGCATAAACAATTGACTGCTCCCAGTCATGCATATTCTCATCAACCATATGTCACTCAAGGCATTTCCCCCGATATACCGAACCCATATCTTAGGTGCTGTGTCCTTTGCTTTCTTTCTTTTCTTTATTCTGTGAGGATTTATTTCTCCCTTCAGTTCTGGAAGCTGTGAGGTAGGGGACAGAAGAAGCGAGGTTTTTGATTGCTTGCTTTATTAAGTATGGTAATTCTTCTTACCGTCAGCCGTTGGGTGTACTTATATTTGCAATTCAGTGACGATGTTCTAGCATGTATTAAGTTGAACTCAGAACTGGTAGCCCTATGTTTGAGAGTTTAAGTATTCCAAGTGAACAAATTGCTCCGCTGTTTCCCCTTCTTTCTTTTGTCAGTCCATTTTCAAACTTGATAAATATAGAAGGGTGATCTTAAGTTGTCACTTTGACAGGTATAATTCAGCACAAGACGTGGTCCCGTCACAGCAGTATCTCATGGGGCTAAATGACAGGAATTACCAATCGTATTCGCAGGTAGAGGAAGGAATGCTGCAACCACAGGAGAGTATTGTCACACACAACTACTACTCTGGCCCTTCAGCTCCTTACGTTCCTCCTCCATTTCCGCAGCAATATGCTTCAGAAGCTGTAATACACACAACTACACACGATTACTACTCTGGCCCTTCAGCTTCTTATGTTCCCCCTCCAGTTCCGCAGCAATATGCTTCAGAAGCTGTAATACACACAAGTACACACGACTACTGCTCTGGCCGTTCAGCTCCTTACGTTCCTCCTCTAGTTCCGCAGCAATATGCTTCAGAAGCTGTAATACAAGAAAGGACTTCTTCCATGTCATTCGAGTATTCAGTTGTAAGGCGTCTTGGGTAGACTTTTGATGATCGGGTTGTTAATGGAATGATAGAAATGTAAAAAAACATGTTACATGCTAACCGAAGACATCTGTTGTGCCCTGGAGGCAAATGTAGATTCGTTTTAGGAAGCAAGTTCTGTGTCTAAATCTAAGCTAATCCTATCTAATTTTGGTTACTAGTGGTGAAATTAGGATCTTTTGGTGTCATTTGAGGCTGGTGTTGTTAAACGTATGTCTCACATCCTATCTGTAAATCTGTTTGTGCTCCACTATCTATCTGGTAAATGGTCATACGAGTCTCTAGTGGTTGACCTCTCTTGCTTGCCATATCATTGACCACAAACTAAGGACTTTCCGTGGCAACACAAAGTGTTAGAATATGTGGTCATGCTACTCTGTTAAGCACATATAGGAAGACACTGATAGGTGCAGATTTGATTGCGTAACAGCTAAGTGGACATTAGTTACAATCAAGAAAAAAGTATTGAGAACTGAATATTTTTTTGGGTCTGAAAGAAACACTACTTATATCAAGTCAACTGAAACTACATACAGGGTGGCTAATAAAACTGTGTGTACTTGGGGAATGACCCGAATGGGATACCAAGTTGTTACACAAAAAAGTCTCAACAGTGAGTGATATAATTATCATTCTATGGGGGTCAGCAAACGCTAGTTAAGGTTTTTCTTTTTCCACTATAAAAACTTATATGAACGTATAGATATTATAGAGTGAATTTCCGTACAACTATAACATACCTAACACGATATAAAATAGGAGTTTTTATGAGAAAATTACACTATACGTAGCTCATACTTTGTGTATACACACCCGATTTAGCTCATATTTGTGTATAAAGCACCTTTTTTTTTATAAAAAAAATCACGGCCCTATGCGCTATTTTATTAAATAATCAGTAGAGGAGTCTTGCAACAAAACAAATAAACAAGCACTATTCTAGGAAATAACAGAAGGAAAGTAAAAAGACGCCTAAATTAGAAAGTAAAATGTTGTTGCTCCAGATCTTGTGCCAATTTCCAGCTTATACATTTTATACAAGATTAATATATTATGTACATAATGTTTCCTCCAAAGAAGCTTCCTCTACAGACACAAACTTTATTTAAGGAATCTTCCATTAGTTAAAGCAGGGCTTACCCCTATAACAAAAGGAGGATAACCTCTTTCCAACTCTTTTCTTATCTCCAACTAATCTCGAAATAGAATACGGAATAAGCATCATTAATATTCGAACTTTAGCACAACAAGTAGTAATTTCAACATATATTTCCATCCTTAGAATTTTATCGGAAATAAACGCGTTTTTATTTGATTATATAATACTACTCTTACTAGTGGGTCCGTTTGTCCCTTGTTCCCATTCTCTGTCAGTTCCATATTCAACGCTCATTACATTACATATTGCAACTTCAATAAAGTTACACAAACACACACACACATAGTAGTAGTAGATATTTGCGGGATGGGTAATTGTTGCTCTGAAGAGAAGGGTGGACATTCGGCAGTTGGTGGTAACGGTGCTTACGTGGCAAATCAAAACAATAACGGTGGTGGTGGTGGTCATAACGAAGCTGTCGATGCTCTCCTTAAGTCTCGTGGTTACCAAGGCCTCTACTCTCATGTCCAGGTTTTTTACATTTTACTCATATCATACAAAGTGTATTGGTATCAAATCATTAGCTTTTATTAATTGTGTGGGATAATTTAATTGGACCTGTTGTGGTTGAATTGATATCTTTTTAGTGAGACTATTCCTATTAGATGAGTAAATGTTGCTGGATTTTGACATTTTATTAGATTGGACTAGAAGTTGACTTAGCTATGACCCTAAGAAGATACACCCTCTGTCTTAATTTATGTGATTCAGTTTGGATTTCGAGAGTCAAAACAAGAAAATCTTTGACGATGATTTATTCGTATTACCTTTAATTTTTTTTCTTCAAAAAACTTAAAGATTGTGGGTCCGAATTCACGGTCAAAATAAAGAAGTTTGACTCTCGAAATCCGAACTGTATCACATAAATTGAGACAAAAGGAGTAATTCAAAAACTGCCTTATTAGTTATTATGCCATTTCTGAACTGATAGCATGAGTAGATGTATCCTCCACGTTTTAGCGTGATTTCGTTAGAGTTTTGTTGGATCATTGAGGTTGATTAAGAACTTTGATGGAGAATTCGTGTTAGGTGAGGATATGTAGTGCAATCTCTTGACATCTATCAGATTGGATTGCAAGTTGAATTGACATTGAATGTGGGTAGAACATTCCAGAAAGTGCCTTATTATGTGATTGCCGAACCGAGCTTGCTTGGATGTCTCCCTACACGTTTTTGCTGGGATAAAGAAGTTGATATAGACACCTTAGATCAAAATTGTTTGATTAGGAACTTGTGCTGACTAGTTGACTTTGTTCTATATCTATGCTAAGGGATAGGATGCTTGTCCATAACAAAGAAAGAGTGTATTATGTTACTAAACTGAAGTCTATTGGTTGGAGAGGATACTATAGGTGTATCACAACAAAGATTTTAAAGTAATTTGTTCATTCCAAGTCGATGGAATTGAGGGCGGGGGAGGGTGCGAGAATGTCACGACCCAATTTAGGACTGTGACTGACGCTTAAGGTTAGTGCCCCAAGCAAGCCTCATCGGTATTTTACAGAAAATCGGACAGAGTTTCCCCTATTTTTAGGACTATCCAAAGTCATCCTCAATCAACCGTTTTTCAACATAATCATACAAAAACCATCTCCAAAATATGGGAAGAACATGTAATACTAGTCACTAGTCTATAATAAAAGAATACTCATGGAACTAATAATTATGACTGACGGAGCGACTCTAAGAGTTTTAAAAGAAAAGGACGATAGCAAAGAAATAAACTTCTTGCCCACGCGAAGCAATTGGGGGTTCACCAGAAACTGTCAACTCGTATGCTTAGTTAATGAAATCCTCGCTGGCGTCAACTGGTGTCTCAGTAAAAAAAATAGCGGTTATGAGTCACTAGCTTAGTAAGTAATAGCACCTAACCACAACTGTTTTTAATGGGGACAAGTGAGAAACATAGCTAGTATAATGATTAGAGATATCATAACAATGCCCTTTCAGAAATGGAAACAATAATCAGTCTCATGTGTTTCTTGTAAACATAATCAATTAACAATTCGGTAAACACTGTGTCATATAAAATATGTATGTTTGGTAGATTTCCAAGAAGGAATCATGAAATGGGTGTTGTTCCCTACCTTGAGCCAATAACTGTGGACCCCTCGTAAAGGAGTCAAATACAATGGTAGGTCCCTCTGCGAGAGAAATCAGTAACGGTATGCTAGTTCTACCTTTCCACTAGCGAGGGCTGTAACGGTAATCTGTAATTACAAGGTGCACCAGATCTAACGAACCCGCCACTAGCTACGAGATCCATCAAGGTCTACTCCCAAACTATACTTTCTTTATAACCAGTAAAGTACTCGTATAAACATTTTCAAAACAAACAGGGCATTTTTAGTTCTTATCAAATCAGGCATTATGTCAAACTTTAACAAACAAACTTGTCAAGATAACAATTTTTCAAGTAATGGTAAAACAAGTCTAGGAATGGTGAAAGCATTTCAAATAAGCGGTAAATATCTCAAGTAAACGGTTTAGTATCATATTATCTATCAAGTAAAAGACTTGTCCCACATGCAAATTCAAAATATTTGAACACTCTCTTTAAAAATCATCTTTAAATCATGCAAGTTATGGAAACACAATTTCCGGTGCAGTTACTACTTACAGTATTCGTCGAAATACCAAACTCGTCACCTCGAGTTATCCGTTCGACTTCTTCGATCAATCTATGATCACATCATATCGATCTCATGTTAATTCCTTTATTTAGGCTAACTCATAACTAAATTAGAATACCCAACCCTCGGGGTTTCAGGTTTGACTCTCAATTCGTCGAATTATATTTACCTATGCGGCAGATAATTCGGCCAGTGTATAATCTTCCAACATCGACCGATTCATATGATTTACTCATTTATTTCTTTCTTTTAACACCAGATTATGCCAAATATGTGCATAAGTCTAAATCATATCGGATCATTGTCGGCAATACTTCCTTTAGTATCCAAATGAATTACATACACACGGAGGATAAGCTTAAGGAAACTGCAAGTAAGAAAATTTACCCTTTAATTTGAAAGATGCCTCCAACAGTTTCTGTTTGCTTCTCTGTCTCACACCACAATATTGCAGCAAAATAGGCTTAATTAATCCTCCTTTTCCTTCACATTTCAATGCCAGCAATTCTCCTTATCTTTTCAATTTCAGTATTCATCCCCGGCTCTTACAAGGTTTTGGAGAATGTAATGCAAATAATATAAGTGTGTACCTTATCCATGTTTCAATTTCTCGGTCATTGAAGAGAAGACAAAAATATATGAGGGAGAAGTCAGAAGAGGAAATGTTAGTTGACTTTGGAGTGGATCGCAAGTAGAATCTAGCGGTAGTATGCTGCAGCTTAATAAGGCACTCACTCTATGTATATGATTAATGTACAGTATGAACGTGATCTATACTTTAATTAACAGGATTGGGATTCCCGCTTCTGAAAATTTACTTTTACTTTGACACTTCCCAATTATCATGACTTAAATCGATCAAGTTTGACTGCAAAGTACAGTAAAAGGAATATTTCAAAACATTTATGCTACACAACTTAATTGCCTTATATAAACTAAAAGGTCACCAAGTTTAGGTATGAAGTAGTTATTCATTGAAATCCAAAAAGATTAGACTTCTAGCCAAAGGTGTTCTCAAGGAGTGCTCGAGCTGTTGCTCGGTCAATTTTGTAACTGGATATCTTTTGCATCCTTTTACAGTTTTCCTGTGAAGGTCCCAGTGGACAACAGATCAAATATAAATTTGAAGGTTGCCAAGTTGCATAGAAGTAATTGGCCTACTGTTATTTTAATAATATTTATAATGCTCTGAAAAGGAAGATAAAGTATTAGGCATTTCAAATTGATGACAAAATCTCCAACTTTTGGTTTCCGGCGGCGTAAGTATTCTGATGCTGTGCTATATCAGATTATGTGAGCTTCTTATTGAGCATTTTGCTGCTTAAAATCATTTTGCATGCCCATCATTATTTGCAAACTATGTATCAGTTCTAGTTCTTGGCTATTAGCCTGTGGCAAAATTAAGCATTGAGGATTAACTGTGAATATTGAAATATTCCTTTTACTGTACTTTTTGGTTTAAACTATTCTATTCACTTGCAGTTATCTCTATCTGCTACCGGTTTGCGTGATCGCGATGTGCTTTCTAAGGTTTGTTCCTTAATCATTAGAGTTTGGTATTGTGAATGACAAATATTTCCATGTGATGTGATTCATGGTAATACTGCTTCAATAGTATTATTACTTAATGTTTTCTATATACAATTTCTGTAACTTCATTTCCATAGTTGGCCCAAGGCATTGAATATTTGCACTCAGAATTATGTGTATTTCATTAGAGCTATCATTTTAAGGATCCAGTTTTAGTGTTAATGCTTAAGGTGTAGACGGAGAAGGCCATTCTTTACATAGGATATCCTCCAAATCTAGCTTCTAGAGACAAACTAGTGTAGTGAAAGGTTGACGGAACTATACTTCCAGAACTTGGGTATCAATCATACCGGTTGTTGTTCATGTGATATGAATAGTAGTTGCTGCTTTATCTGGTATCTTCCATTTATTTCTGGTTTTCTATGGCTAGCTTTAGAAATATGGTATGGTGGAAAATGTCAAATTATCATACTCACTCCAGAGTTCGTTTTAGAAAGTTATTAACTATCGTTCTATAGCATGTATCACAAGTTCTTTTAATAAACTTGCCTGTCTGAACTGGCATTTTTGAAACTTACTGACTTCTGTGGGGTTTATGGTCTATGTATTTCTATGATGTTGAACGAAGTAGTAACCTAACTAAGAAGTATACTATTTCGTTACACTAGATAATTAAATGACGTACTTAGTGTATTTTTCTTCTAAAACTCGTAGGAGCCTATTTTCTTGTATGTTGGTAGATGCATCCCCTCCCTTTCTGTTCCTTTCTTTTCTGACATGAATGGTTCCGTCGTTAATCTACAATGCGTTTTATTTGCTAGCATTATTGCCCATTTCTTGACCTAAAGATGCATTTGACTTTACCAAGTTATCAGACTCTGTCTAAATTTTTTATTATTTACAGAGTGACCCTATGGTAGTAGTTTATTCAAAAGGAAGAGATGGTTCATTGCAAGAGCTTGCCCGTACTGAAGTAGTTCCAAACTCATTGAATCCCAAGTGGATTACAAAGTATACTATTGCCTATCATTTTGAGACAGTGCAGAATTTGGTGTGAGTCTTGACATTTCAGAATCTGATGTTTCTGTCAATTAGATACCTCTTTTCTGTCTTACAAGATTCTTTTTATCTCAGGTTCCGTGTCTGTGATATTGACACTCAATTTCATAATCAAGATGTCAAGGTATTTTTGTGTGCTCTTTTAAGGATTTCAAAGGTCAAAAATACCGTTAGCAAAAATTTATGTTTACCAAACTACCCCAAAATTATGAACAAATACTAACTTTATGCATAGTCGGCAATACATCTATGAGTAAAGTCTCAAAAACATGCTTATTCTTTGTTTTGTGATTTTATCTGATATGTTTGTCAGATAGAGTCAAAATCTATCCTAAGCTCCCAAATTAGACCAATGGAATTCTGTCTGCTATATTTAAAACTAATAAATAAGTGCTTCTGAAGTGTCCGAGTAGATGCTGCTACTTTCTCTCGAACCGTAGTACTATTATTTGATTAGATCATTGAATCTTTTATTTCTCTTGAGATTCTTCCATGTTATGTTCTTTTGAGTGGTATATCTGGATTCCACAAACAACATAGAGGAGAAGAATAACGGAGTCATATTTCTTTCAGTGGACTTGTATCATAACATGGAGAGCTGTTTATTGAAATATAGTATAACATGTGATTTCCACCGAACATATTAATTTATTACATTTTATTCAAATGAAATTGCAAAGCTTTATTAAAGTTTCTCATAATAAACATTTATCATTTATCGATTTAGATGATACTGATTATAAAGTGATCTTTTACATGGCCTCTTTGAAAATTTGACACTAGATTGGCCCATCACAAACTGCTAGTATTCGAATGTACTTTTTTGCTGAAACCCCATTTGACAAAAAATACTTTTCAAAATAAGCAGATTTAGAAAGTTGGCGAAACATGCTCTTTGTCTAGAGCGTGAGATTCTAGATAAGATTTGTAAGACAACTTCAAGTTCATGGAGTCTTGCATATGGTAGTTTATGTAATCCTTGTATCCGCTGATACCTAAAATTTAGCCATGAACTTCTCCTGATTCACCTGGACTCGCCGTAGAGAAGTAGTTAGAGAAGCATGTAAAGCTAAGCGTTTCTGCTTCCATTTTCTTCACTCTGCTTTGTCATCTGTACAGGCTGTTGGACAATAAGTTTCCTTTCTTACCTGATGGGTACATTTCATGTGCCTAGCAATTCATTTATTTGTTCCATCATTTACTGTCTTTGGGCAAATGATTAGACCATTTTAATTTTCCAAGCAATATTAAAGGATACGAACATATATAATCATGGCTCACGATTAATACATGAAGTCTGCATAACTTATGCAGATGCTTAAACTGGAGGAGCAGGACTTTCTTGGAGAGGCTAGTTGCACATTATCTGAGGTGCGGATCACTTGTCAATCCAATATTTATTTTTGAAATTATAGTGTCACCGTAGTTTTCTTACTTATGGTGTAAGAGACAAGGGCATGACTCGATATTGAGGCTGTAATTGGTATGTGAACTGAAGTGCTAAGAGAAGACACATTTCACATTTAAGGCTCTATACTTTGTGTAACTCGGTTATGCATATCCCACCACTGGTTGTCTTGTGTGTCGGCTGGTAGCTAAAACATTGTGGATTTGCTTGACAGTCATCTTATTCTGCTTGATTATCCAGATGTTACCAGCAAGATAATAGCCACATTTGATGCCTGCTTTAAGCCTGTTTGATATATTTCTCTTGTTTAAGTTCTTGCATGCAGCTATTTTTTTCCAACCAATGATTTCATAATCAATATAGTTCTATGTATGAAGTTACTTTTTCTTATTAATCCAATGATTATTGAATTTCCTTGTAGATCGTCACAAAGTCAAATGGGTCCCTGACCTTAGACCTTATACGTGGAGAACAATCTTCTGGTCCAACGCATGAACAAAAATCTGGTAAGCTTACTGTTTGTGCTGAAGAAAGTGTTGCCTCAAAGACTACTGTAGAGTTGAAATTGAGATGTTCAGAGTTGGTGTCCAAGGATTTGTTCTCAAAAAGTGTAAGAACTCATCAAAATAGTTTTATCTTTTGTCATTTTGAATTGTGTAATGGATATAAGTTAACTATCTCATTGATTGTGGCAGGATCCATTTTTGGTGATATCTAAAACTATAGAGAGTGGAATGGTGGTTCCAATTTGCAAAACAGAAGTTATAAAAGATGATCATAGTCCAATTTGGAAACCAGTTTCCATAAGTATTCAACAAGTTGGAAGTAAGGTACAAAAGAAATGTTCCTCCATGTGCTTCCTAAAAAGTATTTCTGAGACCCTCCCCAAAAAAATGTAAATCTTGGAAGGGACCAAACAGGAAACCTTGCGAGACATATGTTGCTATGAGCTAGAGTGCCACTTTCTATGGGACTATATGCTATTCCATGTGAATCAGATGTTGGTATGAGCAAGTGTGAAATTGTTAGAATTTTATGAATTTTGAATTTGGTGAAAAAGAAATTATTTTCATGTAGTCATTAGCCATATTTTTTGCG
Source organism: Lycium ferocissimum (assembly GCF_029784015.1). Lineage (NCBI taxonomy): Eukaryota > Viridiplantae > Streptophyta > Magnoliopsida > Solanales > Solanaceae > Lycium > Lycium ferocissimum. The sequence continues at coordinate 31,710,318 of NC_081345.1, read as the reverse complement.
GGTTTCTAACTCAATGGTAGATATTTGGATTTTAAGTGTAGCTAATTATCTTTTACACATCGATGAGTTGAGGGATGACCGTACAATTTGTACTACTGAATTTTGGCAGATTGTATGCTCTCACTGAGAAGAATTTCCATGTATTTGCTCTTGAATGTAACATGAAATTTCCTGATTTTATTAGCTAGTTAAATAATTTTATTGTCGGGATTCTTCAGAAGTATTTGATGCATTGTCCATTGTGGAATACAGCCAAAGGTTTCTCATCTTATACTAGTCGTCTATAGCTTTGAAATTGAGGGCCTGTACGGACAATAGTTTCACTAAATTGATGGGGATGTATCTTCTAAACAATACTCTTCAAGTATGTCAGGAAACTATATGGTATCAATAACATCTGAACAAATGCAGGACAGTCCATTGACTATTGAATGTTATGACTTCAATTCAAACGGAAAGCATGATTTAATTGGGTAAATGACCTTTCTTTCATCTTTCTGTCATTTCTGACGTCTACAGGCTGTAAACTGACAGTCTTTCTTCCTTGCCAATTGTCAGAAAGGTTCAGAAATCACTAGCAGATTTAAAAGTGTTGCATTCGACTGGTTCGAGTGCAAATCTTTTCATACCAGCTGCTGTGGGACAAAATTTGCAAAACAAGGTAAAAATCTCTGTTGTCAGGAAAAGATACTTCTACTTTAAACTTTCTGCATTTCATCGAGGTCACAAATTTTACCAGGTCCTAAAGAGCCAGCTTTTTGTGGAAAGCTTTTTTGAGAAAACCCAGCATACATTCCTCGATTACTTGGCAGGGGGCTATGAACTTAACTTCATGGTGGCCATCGACTTTACTGGTATGTATTGGTCTGTGTATATGTTTTGTACTCTTTCTCCTTCATGATATCAGGTTTGAGCAAGGTTGCTTATATTTCTGTAGCTATGCATGGGCATATTGTGTTGCCTTCACCAATCTTATGATCATTATCTCTGACCCCTTATTTATTTTTGGCATTGGAGGGGTTAGATTGAGCCACCATAGGGGCTTGAAGTTCTTATTCTTGGAATGCCTAAGGTTCTGTATGCTCTGATTGTTTGTGTGACTGTAGCTATATCATCTTGAATATAGCTAATTTGTGGCACTTTACTCCACATCCGCAGGAACTCTTCAGTGTCATTACAATAAGAATTGCTTGGATTAACTGAAAGATGTAATAGTATGACAAAGTTTGGTTGGCCCCTTCAAAATGATATGTTATGTCGATTCTATTAGTTCACCTACATTTATTTGCTTTTCTTACCTTTCTTCTGCTATGGATGTTGGATATTTCTTATTTTTCATCTCAGCATGCATTTGTTCTCTCACACGAGTTGTGTTTGTCAGCTTCTAATGGAAATCCACGCTTACCTGATTCATTGCATTATATCGATCCTTCAGGACGGCCAAATGATTATCAAAGAGTGAGAAACTGGTCTTGTACATAATGATATTATGTGTTTCCTTCATATGAATAACTTCATCGAATCGGATTCAAATTTCAGGCAATCTTGGATGCTGGAGAAGTATTGCAGTTCTACGATAAAGACCGACGTTACCCTGCTTGGGGTTTCGGAGTGCGGCCCATTGATGGCCCTGTTTCTCATTGCTTCAATCTAAATGGCAGCAGTGACTACTGTGAGGTATATCCAAAAGAGCATTAAATGTGATTTTGTTACCATATATTAATGTTGTGACCTCCATAATTTCTGTTTATTTCACTTTATTTTATTAATCAGTATTTTCTTATTCTAGGTGGAAGGAATCCAGGGTATCATGACAGCATACATGGGTGCCCTTTTTAATGTTTCGCTTGCAGGACCAACTATATTTGGACCAGTTGTTACGTCAGCTGCCAATATAGCAAATCAGTCTTTGATGAAGGGCGAGCGGAAGTACTTCGTTTTGTTAATAATCACGGTACATCTCAGTTTGTAAACATAGATCATCTCTTTTTCAATTCGCGATGACCACTGTACTTTCACCTTATTTACTGATGGTCGTGGTTTTTAGGTCAAGTAAAATGCTAACCATCATGTACTAGCATGTTGGCTTTCATTGATTAGAGTTCTAGCCAATTGATCTCTTTTCAAACATGTGATCTTTTTGGCTTTTAAGTGGGAGCTGTGCTTTCTATTCAACGAATGAGCAAAGTTTGAACCTTGATTGGTAGCATGAACCTGAGTTACCATCAAGCCTTGCAGTTAAGCTAGGCAAATGGTACTGATATATAGACATAAATATTTATGTACATGTAAATATTCCTCTGTTGCTTTGGCGATGGACGCACTGATGCGTCACATTCAAGGATAGGTGCCGTGCTGCATGTTATTTGTAGATGACATTGTGCTTATTGACGAGACGCGAGGCTGGAGGTTTGGAGACAGACCCTGGAGTCGAAAGGTTTCAAGTTGAGCAGGACTAAGACAGAGTACTTGGAGAGCAAGTTCAGTGACGTGATACCGGTAGAGGACGAGGACGTGCGACTTGATACTCAGGTCATCCCTAAGAAAGAAAGTTTCAAGTACCTGGGGTCGATCATCAAAAAGAATAGTGAGATTGATGATGATGTCAGACATCATATTGGAGCGGGATGGATGAAATGAAAGCTCGTGTCTAGAAGAGATACAGATACGTAGATAGATGTACGGGCATACTAGGAGAGGTATGATTCGGAATGAAGTGATTCATGACAAGGTAGGTGTGGCCGCCGTGGTGGATAAGATGCGGGAAGAGAGATATGATTCGAACGGTGGCTTAACCATGCGGGGGTGCCCGATGCGGACAAGACGCGGGAAGGAAGTGAGATGGTTCCGCCACGGGCATGAGAAGAGGGAGGGGTAGGCTGAAGAAGTCCTGGGGAGAGATGATTCGGCAGAATATGGCGCAGCTTCAGCTTACCGAGGACATGACCCTTGATAGGAGGGTGTGGAGGTCGAGTATCAGGGTAGGGGTAGAGTGCTAGTAGGGGGCCGCGAGGATTTTTTTTCCGTACTAGAAGTCTTATTATCTTTGCTCATTCCCTTATTTTTTAGATCTCTAATATAGCTTAATTGTTTCTTTTCTTATTAAAAAAAAATAAAAATTGATTGTTTCTTTTCCTTTTAACTTCATTTATCTTATTATATGTTGCTATTACTGCCTATTATTATTGTTGTCTTGGCACCTTCTCTTGAGCCGAGGGTCTATTGGAAACAACCTCCCTACCTCCCAAGATAGGGGTAAGGTCTGCGTACACTCTTCCCCCCCAGACCCCACCTTGTGTGATTATACTGGGTATGTCATTTTTGTATGTAAATATTCCACTGAATCGCATAAAAATGGTGTAGAAAACCTTTAACTTGAATTTCACTTGGAGTGAAGCTCTTTATCTAATTCTGGCCGAGGCTGAATTTCATTATGCCCATTTGTGAGTAAATTTCATATGGTTATTTCGATATGCTGATTACATTATTACAAAAATCCCAGGACGGAGTGATAACAGATCTCCAAGAAACAATGGATGCCATTGTTCATGCTACGGATTTGCCATTGTCAATTCTTATTGTTGGGGTGGGAGGAGCTGATTACAAGGAAATGGAGGTGTGTATTTACTCTTTATCCACATGCAGCATTGGTATCAAATCATCTAGTGGCGTAAAGACAATTCCTATTTTGTATGTCCACAGATTTTAGATGCTGATAAACAGAGGCTTGAATCAACACGTGGACGTGTTGCAGTGCGTGACATAGTCCAATTTGTTCCCTACCGGGATGTACAAAGTAGGTTATTTTAACACTTAACACGAGCTATCTCTTATTGAGGAGGATAGATCAAATGTCTTTCTCTAAGAACGACACTAGTGTGAGTAGGCTTTCTCTGTATGCGACCTGATTCCTTTGAATTGATTTGTAGGTGGAGACTCAGTCCTTCAGTCACTTTTAGCAGAATTACCTTCCCAGTTTTTGGAATACATGCGGCTCAAAAGGATCCAGCCAACTTCATGATCATACAAGAATTGTACATACAAATGTTGATTCGTGTATTGCCCTGTTAAAATCGTCATTTTCAAGTTTGTTTCCCAATGCTGTCAAAAGTTTTGCTTTTCGATGTCTGGTTACATCTTTTACTTCATATTTCCCAGAAGCTTGTACTTATTATAATTCTTCATAATCATGTTATTTATTTTGTTGATAAAAATTCAACGAAGCTCGTTATTATCTTTGTACTGATTGAGTAAATGTAATTAGTCAGGATGAGAGGATGCAGCAATTCCTCCCTTTTGTGAGTATCTATAGATTACTTTGCCATTTCATCCCAACTAGTTAAGGAGCTTGCCACTCGAACATGCTGGGTTTAGATCGTAAAAGTGGTAAATTGGTGAAACAAATAGAAGCCTTACACAACTTGTGTTAGTTGTGACTTGTGAGAGGCACAAAATAGAGTTTCTCGCATAGAAAAATCTTCAAGAGGGGCCAGGTTAGTCTGGTTTCTTCTAGTAACACATTGTCAGTCTACTTTGTCAAGTCTAAGCAAAGATAGTCATTACGTTGACAAAATCAAATGTTCTATTTTAGCTTGTCTTATTCTCAAATGCAAAATCAAATAGTTGGACCATGCATTTTACTTCGATTAACATTTCTCTCTTTTTATTTAAAGTTTTAAAGGCTGGCTGACATTTTGTATACTCTCCCTTTCTCTGGACTCTGATTCCTTGCTATAAATGAATTTGTTAAAAGTTCTCAGGTTAAAACTTGTACCTCAATTTTGGTGTTCTTTCACTTTAATTTTATAGTCTTATCATGATCATCTCTTTCTTAGAAATTTTCCTAAAAAGTGAAAAATATTAGTGAAAAATATTGAACATTATTAATACATTTAATAAGATAACCAAACAGCACATGCATGGACAATGTTTGAGTAGAATTTTCGTTTTCAAAATAAAACAAGAAAATAATTTTTTTTTTTCCAAAAAAGGGGTATATTAAGTTTTGTTCCACGGGAGGTTGATAACTTGATGGTGACAATAAGAACAAAAAATCAAATAAGTTGAAGTATTTGTGTCTGCTGACCAAGTCCTCCGCCTTTTTTCTTTCAATATCTTAATTTTCCCATCCCTAGTTGGACAAGTATTGACTTGACCTGTAACATCAATAATCGAGCTATCACTGGTTTACTTACACTCAATTTTCTTTCTTTGCCCTAAATATTCTATTTAAATCATCCAGACTCCAGAGCATCTCCCTCCCCCACACCCCCATACCCAACCAAAAAAGAAGAAAATATATGAAATATGAGGATAAACATCTAACGAATACATTTCTAAATAATCATATAGATTTTGTAATTTATAATATTACACGGAGAATGAGACATATAGAGGAATTTGTGCAACATGCAATTTGAATAAAAGTAAATGATGATGCAAAAATTTCTTGTATTCTATTTTTCGATACGTGTAAAATAAAAGTCTCTTGAAAGATTTAAGATAAAAATATACAACGAATTGTAACGGACCACAAAACAACTAGTGGCATGATACTATGCAAGCAACACTTAAAAATTTAGTTCTTCGTCCATCTTAAAGAAAGAAAAAATAGTAGTAGTATATATTTAAAGAAGAAAGCAGGGAAAAATGGGTCTCAATTTTGTCTACCAAAAGGAGCTTCTGAAGTAATTTTTATTTTATTTTTTGTAAACTCTATGAAGTTTTGTTTTATATCCATTGTGGGACAGCCTCCATTCTCGACTAGGACTCAAGTTTGTAGTCCACTCCATTGAAAGATAATTTTTAAAATATACCCCTCTACTTTACTTTAAATACCCTCTCGCTAGCCAAAGTTGTTAAATAACCCCTCTACAAAATTAACCATTTAACTTAAAAAAAAAAAAACATACCCCATAATTTTAACCCGACCCGACCCACAAATTTTACTACTTTTGAGCCCTCAAGAATCCACTAAAAGTATTTAAACATATATTAATGTAAATCATACATTCTAAAGTATATTCAGACGAAAAGGAAATACTAGAAGGAGATTCTTGAAATAAATATTACCTTCATCCCATTTATGTACAATCTTTCAAGCAAGTTCTGATTCTTCATATATTTAGCACTGAAAACAATAAAGACATATATACTTTTTAACAATTGAACACATGGGAAATTTGATTAATCAAGAAGAATTTTTTTTTTTTTTTTTTTAAATTTTCTTTGCACAAAAAGAAGGGTAATTTAAAGATGGGATTTTGCGTCCTGCGAGGGTTGACGTTTTGGGGAATGGATTTAAGGTGAAGGTAAGCTTGATCCGCATCGAATGGTTCCCTAAGAACATTGGTCAGGTTAATTTTGATTGAATTCTTGATTGAAACAACATTCTTGAATTTGTGGGTCAGGTTGGGTTAAAATTATGGGGCATGTTTTTTTTAAGTTAAATGGAGGGTACTTTGATTAATGGAGGGTATATTTAACCAAGTAGAGGGGTATATTTGACCCTTTGCCCTTTAAAAATTGAGCAATATAACGACAAATTATTACTGTATGACCAACAAATATTCTAACTTCTACATTCATCCAGCTAGATACTAGTTCACATAAAGTCTACAAAGCTACACAATTGTAAACCCTAGCATTTTCTTCTCCTTTTTTATGCATTCTTCAGTTAATCTCTTGGTTTACAACTTCTTCATGTGTTTTCCTTTCAGTAGTTAACACAAAGTTAGAGCTACTAATTGATTAGCTATACTGTGAATGAATGATCATATATAGCTCTTATTCTTGAAATAATTGAAAGAAAGAAAAAAGGCAGCAAAAGTGGATGGGAAGAGGCCATATGAATCATCGGAGAAAGAAGAAGAAAATCATATTACTAATCAACAAGACATATGTCCCAATATGTACTCAGCAGCTCGATCTCAACATGACATGTCTACTATGGTTGGTGTCCTCTCTCAAGTTATTGGGAACACCACTGCTGGAAACACCATTAATAATACCAATTCTTCTTCAGCTTCCTCTGTGCATAATACGCCATTAACCCTAAGTCAGTCTATGCAAAACCAACCTCAGCCCAATCAACAACAAGGTATATATTATATATAAAGAATGTATATTTGCAACTTTTGATGATCCTCATCATGATCAACCAAATTTTGTTAGGGTTTTCCTGACTATGACTAATTAATTATAAGATGGATTTAAATGATACATGCTATTAGTGTAATGATTTTTACATGTTCTTACTTTCAGATTAATTACCATATCAAGCTTGATACATGAAGAGCTAGGTTAATTTTATTTGATGGTTTAAGATATCAATACACTGTCAGAGATATCTTATTATCTGATCCTTCTTAGCTTGTGCTTGAGATCGTTATTACTACTCCCCTATCCCAATCTATGTGTCACGTATTTTTTTTTTAATCTGTCCCAGAAAGCATGGTATACTTTTTTATTTAGAAACATTTTAATTTTAAACTTCTTACTTTATTCTGAATAAGATGATTTGCCATACAAATATATATATATGATTTGTTTTAAATCATAAATTTCAAAAGTCTTTCTTTCCTTCTTAATTTTCATGCATAATCAAACACCATCACATATAAATTGGGACGAAAGGAATGACTTCTTCAAGTGGAAGCTTATCACTTCTGGGATTCCAAAAGCAAAATAACCTAATTAAGCATCTTCTTCAAAAAGTTACCACTTATAGTATTGTTGATTTTGCTTATAATAAAAAGATCTCCGTCCACCTTCCATAAATGGACATATAAACTGACGTGTTTCTTGTCGTATATTAAACCATTTTTGTTTTACGTGTATTCATGTGTGAAGGGAATCAAAGAAGAAGACACTACAGAGGTGTGAGGCAAAGACCTTGGGGTAAGTGGGCGGCCGAAATCCGTGACCCTAAAAAAGCTGCTAGAGTATGGCTTGGGACTTTTCACACTGATGTGGATGCTGCTATTGCATATGATGAAGCTGCTCTTAAATTTAAAGGAAACAAAGCTAAACTAAACTTCCCAGAAAGGGTTGAATGCAAAACTGAATTTGGGACATACATTACTACTGATCATCATCATCATCAAGAACAATTTCCAGCTGCTAGCTCCAATAATGATCTTCCAACTTCTTTGGGGACTTTCTCTCAATTAGAACATGATATTCACCACAACGCCCAGCTACTTCGCAGTAGCGGTAATAATAATGCTGATTTGAACTTTGGAGTCTCACCAAGAGTTGATCAACCTTCAGGTAAAGTATAGAGGGTCCTAAATTTAGACACTATAGGGTTTAAAGTTTAGTCAAATTGACTCTCAAAAAGTGAAACATATCACATAAGTTGGGACGGAGGGTACTATTTTTTTATTTATTTAACTTTGCCTTCGACATGCTCCTAACTCACATGGATAACCAAGTAAACTATTTTCAATGGTTGGGGCCAAAAAAAATAGTCACTTTTGATTTTTTAATATTTAACCATGGTTCCATAAATGGTGCAAAAATAAACCATTTGTTGTTATAGTGTATTCATGTGTGAAGGAGAATCAAAGACCATTCACACTAAGATTTAATCACTATCTTAAAACTAATGAACATGGCTTAACTATGTGGATTTAAAATGACAGCAAAAAAGATGTTTGGACAGAAAGGGTTGAATGCAAAACTGAATTTGGGACATATATTACTACTGAATCATCATCATCAAACAATTTCCAGATGCTAAACTCAAGATAATTATCTCCCAACTAGAGTTTGGTGAGCTTTTTCTCAATTAGAACGTGATGTTCACTCTAGATTCCTACTTTTTATGTAGTTGGTAATAAAGTGTTTTATCTGACTTTTTTGAAAATTTCTCATTTTCCATTGCTTTGATATGCTTGTCCGTAAAGTGGAGAATCCTATTTTGCCTTGTTTTTTACCTAACTTTTTTCAGAGGATTCACACTCTCCAAGGGTTCCAATGGTTTGTACAACTTTAGTCACTTTTCGGAGATTAATTAAATTTGTATCTCAAAACTAATTAACATTTAACCACTCTTTAAAACAAAAAGATGTTTGGATAAAATACTCCTACCAAAACAACGAAAACACTCAAGAAATTTCTACTAGAGTTTGAACATTTATCAATTTAAACTCCAGAATTTGTTGTGGAGTTTGAAATCCAGAAATTTTAAGTGCTGCATTGTTTGAGCTTTAGGACACTCTCCAAGAATTCCATTTGTAAAAATTGAAAATCCTAAAAGGTGTCATGGAGTTCGAAGATATACCATTAATAATTTTTTTTTTTTTAACATAATTTATCTATGTCAAACTCCATGAAAAATTTCCGGTGTTACAGGAATTTTTTCTGAAGTTTGAATTGCATTTGAAACTCCAAGAATTCTTCAAATTAATCCCAACACATTTTATTGTCATAGCTTCAAACTCTAGCATTTTGTGTTGAAGTTGTTTCGTATTTTAGTTAGGAGTAGTTTGTCCAAATATTTTTTTTGCCTTAAAAAAGGCTATTTCTCAATTATATTTCAAATGGTAACAGACCATCCAACCTAATTTTTACGATTAGCATCTAGGACCTCTGTTACTTTAATACCATGTTGAAGTGTGTGATCGTCTCATCTAAAAACTTAAGCCGTTAGAGAGATCAACACATTTTTATTTCTACTTAGTTGTCTTCAACAATATCTAATTTTATCTATACCTATTTTCGCACATATATGGGGTTCGTCTCTAAAGCACTGAATTTTGCCGAACCTACTTTCATTTCGGAATCATCATCAATCACATCTTTGGTACAACAAGCGCCAAGTTATCACAAAGAAGATGAAAATATTCCGAGATTTTCATCCCATTTGGGGACTTCTTCAAGCTCAGGGCCTATTGAAAGTAGTTTGGAGGAGTTTGACGATCCAAAGTAAATATTCTTTCGACAACATGAAGGTAATTTCTTGAGGATGTCTGTTATTATAAGTTTTTTCTTAGTTCCAAGTTTTTGGTTTTAAAAGTGGTTTTTCTTTCTCGTTTGTCTTGCAATTAATAGCACTACTTGGTTCGATTAATAAATTCAGTTGGTTAGACAGGAACTATAGTCATTTACCTATGAAAAATAAATTACTATCATGTGGTTAAATGTCCTTAACTCTTTAGTTCAAGAACTAAAGAAATCACAATTTATCTAGTGTCATGTAAGTCCGAATATTGATAGCTCCTATATATTGCAATTTTCCAATTTTCTCTTCTGTCATCTTAACTAGGAGTATAAAAATGATTTATCTCCGCCAACATAACTTTACCTAACAGCTAATTAATACGAATATTCCAATCAATGTTTATATAACCTTTGTGCAAGTGCATGTATATCACTTAATTAAAGTTAATATTCCATATAGTAATGCAATTGGATGGTATATACATTTGAACGCATAATTGCCTAAACTACTAGAAGCATTATATATAGCTTGTGGAAGAGTACTGTATCGTCTCCATTTTTCGTAGCTAAAGCTTGATTCCTTGTGAACATATGTATATATACGACTACAAGTACTGTTCCTTCGTTTCCTTTCATGTGAACATCAAGATTTATAAGCACTCATAAAAAAGCCCAGGACGTTGTTGCCTATAATTTTTTTTTTATATAAGTTTATAGAATTTAAATCTAGTACAACTTTTGACAAAATCATGCTGACACATATACCATTTTATATAATGAAGTTACATCTATTAAACCCTCCCAAACCTATATATACTTATTGGCAGGAACTACAATCTCAAGATCATCATGATTCTTGATTTGTATATGATGTTCTCGAAGAATTTTGACTTTGCCACCTTATATATTTTCCTCATGCCAAAAAATCAAAAAAAAAAAAAAAAAAAAAAAATCAAACGAAGTACAATACTTAATAATGAAAGTGTGTTTTCCCTAGTAACTTAAGCTTTAAAAGAGATAGGTCTCAATGAGCTATGTCTAAAACCTTATATTAAATATTGCCACCTATAATCATTAATAAACTGTGCTTAGGCAACTATTCATATGGTAAGATACATAAATTAAAAAGAATATCGGTTAATTTCTTCTTATGGCACACTCATAGAGATTTAAATAGAGAGAGAACTTATTTTATAGAATCCGAAGTATAAATATTTTGTACATTGTCTGGAGAGAGATTATAGAGAGATATATAATTGATCAAAAAAAAAAAAAAATATAATTTTACTATACTAGTTTTCAAGGCTAATGAATGTTAATACAAAATAGGCGCCTAATGGCTTCAGTTATAATTAGCCTCAAACGGTGACACCAAGTATCCCATTTCGCTAGGTTCTTCATCGAGGAGAGTACCCCTCGATCACTAAAACTATTGCATAGTACACACCTCATCAGTCATCATATATGCACATATTTATCTATTTGCTTTTGTCAAGAAGATGTGGTTCTTTCTTTTTATATAAGAGAAGATATATATAGTTCGAGCTCACCTTTAATTTGACACTTCCAAGGTTTGATGTGGCTGATGATCTAATGCGCAATTCGCCTTTAATTGTAGCATGTAAACGTGCATCATCAGAAGCTAGCTTTATCAGAGAAAACGCTGTATCCATGTTACTAGCTATTTCCATCGTCCCAATTTATGTGGTAGTGTTTGTTGAGCACGGATTTAACAAAGACGTGATTTTAAAAAAAAAAATTATATATGGTCTAACAAGCTATAGATATTTAAATCATTTTATTAATAAAATGAAAAGTTTTAAGTTAAATTTTTTGAATAAAGAAGTATAATAATCTTTTTGAAACAAAGTTAAAAAGAAAAATATGAGACACATAATTAGGATTGGAGGAATATATTTTAGTGCAAAAGCTGAACTAGAATGAGTAGGGCTTGTGCTTTTGCTTGCTTGTAATTTATAGTTTTGGACATTAAATCTCCAAATTAAGCATTGACAGAGAGCAAATGTGAAATGAATTGATTCTAGTCTAGAGCTAATATAAATCTAGAGTCATGGAATTCGGCTTTTATTGACGATGTCAACTTGCAAAAATACAAACACACCTGCCTCATATTGGAAGAAAGTTATCATCTATTCACCACTGGACAAAACACGTACCAAGTTTACGGTTGACCCTTCATGAATCTTTGACTTTCCTCTTTCCTTTTTCTTAACATTGTGGGCGATCACTTCTTTCTTTCACTTTCTCATAATTTACTAACTCTACATGTAAGAAGATCTACATGCATTTCTTGATAAGACACACTATTAGCTCACGCTAATCTAATGAATAAACTATTTAATTAACACATATATTTTACCTTGATATATCACATACTTAACCATGATAAACTAATATAGTAATATCAACATGAAAAACTAATATAGTAATATCAATATCAGCACCAAGTTGCGAGTAAATAAATACTCCTACGTAATATTCTTTAAACTGGCATTTTAAAGCCTCAAATCCCATATAGTATATGGTCCCAAAGGCCAAAGCTCGATTAAACAGTGTCGAAAAACAAACAAAACGGAAAATGTGAATAATGGAAGTGAAGGTCCACACGCTAAGATTAGAGGTAACTAGAAAGCCCCGCAACATGTCAAACTTTACGGCTTTTCCACCAACCAACGTTGATAGTTTTTGTGACAAACGAACGAACTTGCAAAGTCAAAAGCGGCCGAATTTTTTTGGAGTTTTTGAAAATTTTAGAAAGAAAAACTAAGTTTGAAATTCTTTGAATTTTGTTAACAAAAACAGATCAGACGTACACTTGTTACAAAAAGGAAAAAATAGGACTTAAGAGTTTACAATCTCAGTTCTCAGGTTTTACAAATTTAAAACGAATGCCATTTTTTTGGTAGTATTATTCCCGCCAGACAGCTAGAAGTAACTTTTAAGGGTGTGACGCATTCATTAAGTAGGCGTTTGGCCATAGAAACCACAAAAAAAAAAAAAATCACTTTTTTTGAAATTTTTGAAGTTTGAGTTGGAGTTGAAGTTGTGATTGGTCATAATTTTTATAAATAATATTTGGTTTTGATTGAAAAAAAAAAAAAAAAAAAAAACCAGATATTTTTTCAAAATATGAAATATAATTTGTACCTCCTCATTTTACTAAAAAACTAACAAAACCATCCAAAGCTAGAAGTAACTTTTTAAACATATTAAGTAGGTGTTTGGCCATAGAAATAAAAAAAAAATCACTTTTTCTGGAATTTTTGAATTTGGAGTTGAAGTTAGAGTTGTGTTTGATCATAGTTTTTGTAAATAATATTTGGTTGTTGAAATGTATTTTTTTCTTAAAAAAAAAAATGAAATATGATTTTATCTTTTTAAAAGCTATCAAAGCATTAATAAACATAACCGTGTGCGAAATATAACAACTATACCCGAAATTGGTTATGGAGTGCTCAAAAGCTTCTTTCCATCAAAGAGATACGAGTAAAAATATAAGATCTCTAACTATTGCTTTATTGCCAAAATTCTCACATGCTTTTTTCTTTTAAAGCTTTTTAGCACATGATGTTCAATGTTTGTTGGAGAGGAGAGCAACATAAGTTGCCCTTGACTAGTGAAAAAAGTTGTATGAACTTTTGGGGTAAAAATTGAGCAACATAAAAAATTTTGGGTTAAAAATTGAAAACAGAAAAATAAAAGTAAAGGTCCAAAACAAAAAATGAAAAAAGTGAAAAACAAGATTTTGATTGTTTTTCACATAGAAGTTGTATTTGAAATTTTATGGCCAAACACCATAAAGTGATTTTTTTTTTTTTAATTCCTTGCAAAAAAAGGAAATATATCCTCTCATGTCCTCAAAAAGTGGTGTATATATGCATATTAAAGGAAATATCTGCTTTTAATATTTTTTAAAAATCTTTTAGCTTATTTTTTGATTAAAAAATGTCACGTAGCTTTTAAAAAAATAAGTCTTACCATTTTTTTAGTAGACTTATTTTTTGAAGTCACGTGGTAATTTTTTTTTGTGAGTCGATGGTGTAATATACCCTTTTTACCTACAGATTTTTTTTTTTAAAATCGCTTAGCTTGTTTTTTTATTAAAAAATGTCACTTAGCTTTAAAAAAGTAAGTCTTACCATTTTTTTAATAGACTTATTTTTTTAAAGTCACGTAAAAAAATTTTAAAAAAATATATGACATAATGAATAAAATAAATTCTAATGCATCCGTATGAGACAGACAATTGACATACTGACCAAAAAATTATTCAACCTTTCCCTATTCCATTTATTGACACTTTGACACTATTTATCTCTCCTCGTTGATCCATAAGAAGATGTAAATAATTTCAATATCTTCTTAACAAAAAAGCTTTCATAATGTCATACAGACAGAAAATTAAGACCACAAATTTAAAAATTTGTTTGAATAGCCCCACAGATATTATTGAATACTTTGAGAAGATCAGTTTAAGTTGGTTTGAAACAGCTTCCTTTCTCCATTAAACATGGTATCAAGTAAAGAATGACAAACAAAATGGAACGGAGGGACTATTGAAGTTATGCCTGTGGAGGAGTTCCCACTTCCCAGCCTGAAGAAAATTATACAGCACAGCCGAATTACACACAATTTATTTCATTTCGTAAGACATGGAGATTGCAATTTGCATTCCAAATTTTTGATTTCACGCTACTCTTCCGTCATATTGCGGGAACCAAACGCATGAAGCGCGCTTCTAAGCAAAATCAGAGTTATGCTAACTACACCAATGATAAATTAAAATGCTTCTCTCCCACGGGCCATAATTACCAAAATTAAGGATCGAATACAAATGTAACATTGCAGGAAACATCTGGTGCTCAGGCGCAATTCTCTTCTGCTCAAATACTCCTAAAAGAACCCAGAATGTCTGGCTGCAATGCTGGGGGAACTTCAAAGAACTAATTTGGGCCCTCTGCTTTACTTTGGTGAAGTGATTCTAAACATTCCTTCGCTCTATGAAGTTTTGATTGAAGATAAAAACTTCCATTTTTAGCGTTACTCTCAAACAACTTATCATATTTCTGCACGGCATGATGAATAAACATATTAAACACTTCAAATGTCAATGCATTAAAAACCATGGGGAAAACAATCGCGCAAAATCACCAGTGACAAACCTGCAACACTTCTTCCCATGATGGATGCTCTGCAGCCCCAAGAATCTGCCTAGCCTCCGACTCGGTCATATTTTTGCCTGCACTTTTAATGTTCTGTACTGCTTCTTGTGCAACACCTTTTTTTGACGCGTCTACAATTAACAAAGCATGAATTGATCATCAACCCAAGCAAGGTTGCGACACCATTTTTTGACGCGTCTACATTTAAAATCATTTTGCAAGCCCATCATTATTTGCAAACTATGTATCAGTCCTAGTTCTTGGCTATTAGCCTAGGGCAAAATGTACTTGAGGCAAACTGGTTTAAATATTCCTTTTACTGTACTTTTTGGTTTAAACTATTCAATTCACTTGCAGTTATCTCTATCTGCTACCGGTTTGCATGACCGCGATGTGCTTTCCAATGTTTGTTCCTTAATCATTAGAGTTTGGTAATGTGAATGACAAATATTTTCACGTGATGTAATTCATGGTAATACTGCTTCAATATTATTATTATTTAATGTTTTCTATAAATCCATTGTTGGCCCAAGGCATTGAATATTTGCACTCAATATTATTATTATTATTATTATTATTATTATAATTTTTTATTTTTTTTTGGGTAGGTATCAATATTTCATATAATTTACATCAGTTTTAGGATCATAATCCCAACTAGAGTTGGACATAAGCCCCAACTTCTAGTACACACCTTAGCTACAGTACATTATCACTCAAACTTAAAACACAGATCACCTAAGGGTAGAAATTCAGTAATTGAAGTATTTTTGCCAGTCTTGGTTTCTTCCCTCCTGCACATCTTGGATGATCAACTTCAGGGGCGGAGCTACAGGGGTGCAAGGGGTGGCAATCGAACCCCCTTCGTCGGAAAATTGCACTATATATATACGGTGAATTTTTTTATTCATGTACAAATATTATTTTTGCATCCCCTTAACAAATGGAGATTTCGGATCAGTGGATGAGGTGCAGGATTGAGCCCGGTCGGTCTCGAATCTCGGCAATGACACTTTTTTTAATTTTCTTGAACCCCCTTATCAAATGTTCTGGTTCCGCCCCTGATCAACTTCACCAGTGTTTTTGTGCTACACCCCGTACTTTCGGAGAAGCACTTGTTAAATTTGAACGTAAGTATGTCGAGCTATGGCTAGGTGAAACAACTTTGGATTATGAGAAACGAAGCATTATTAAGTATATTGTTTAAGTAAATGATGAATTATGATCTTGTAAGTCGTAACCGGAAAGGACAACCTTGGAATCAAAGGACATGGCCATTATCAAGTATGATTAATGATAACTATTATGTATGGAGAGTTTCGGAAGATTCCGGGACCAAGCAAATCGAAGAAAATAAGTTTGTTAAAAATTTGAGAAAAGCTAGACAGAATTTTGGGTCAACTTTGGAGGGGTATATCTCCTAGTGTATTAGGAGTTTTAAGGTGTTTCAAAATCCTAAAATGAAGTTCGTCGAGTCTAGTTTCCAACATAATAAACCGCTTGTTGATACGACATCAGAGTAGAGAATTATGGACGTTACAATTTAGGTCGACAGAATATAAATGTCTTTACGGTACCCACAGAGCTACGAGTTTAGGATCGCTTCGCATTTCTTTAAATAGCCTTTCTGGAGTGCACCGACTTTGGGACCTAATAAAAGAGGTTCTACCCCTCATTTTTCATCCAAAAACACCTCTCAAATTATCCAAAACTCTCTGAAAATTCTCTGAACCTTTCCTAAAAGAATTTAACGTAATTAAATATAATCTTCGGATTTAAGTTCGGACAGCGCGTGGTTGCGATTATACTATCGTATTGCGGTGAATCTTGGTTGGAATTCAAGGCAAATATTGGAGATATCATGGTACTAGCGAGAATAAGGTATGAATCTCTCCTTATTGATATGGATATATGTTTATTTACGGAAGGTAGTTGTTGAATAATTGTATAGTGGATTTGTTGGTGGAAAAATTGGACAAATGTCGTGTGGGATATTTTATGGAAATATATTGGTATTGATAATATTGTGGTTGATATTGGTATTGTTGTTGGTCACGTATTATGATTTCGGCTAGGTATATAAACGGGAGATCTTGCTCTGAATTTCGCGCATTCTAAAAGCGTTTAATTAAAGGCTTGAAACAAGCATGTAACGATAAGAATAACAATAGTATGAATTCTCTTGAATGTAGATTTATGAGCTCGGGAGAATAAACATAAATAGTAGGAGGCCAAAAAGGTATGTTAAGGCTAAACTCTTTCTTTCTAAAGGCATGATTCCTTCCTTATGAACCTATATATGTTTTCCATAACATTCTTATTCCCAAAAGTTAGAAGTTCATGATTCTTAGAGTTTCTTATGATGCTAAAGATAAGTATGTTCCATGATGATAATGATGATGATGATGATTCCATTTCTAGAAATTCCAAAGCTTATGATTTTAATGCTATTATGAGATTATTGAGTTTATTTTATGATTTTCTTGAATTGCTCATTGTTGTTGATCTCACCTTATGAATTGTTCCTTCGAGGTGAAATATAGCGATGATGATTATTCCATAACATAAATCGGAGGTTACCGACCTTACGTCACTCCGATAAAGTTGTAGCTTTTAGTTGGGTTATATAAGATGATAGAACGACAAAGGAATAACTAGTGTACATGTTGTTTACAGGCTATTATGTTGCCTTTAAGTTATCATTATATGTTTGTACACGCTCGGCCCATGAGCCGGGAGTCAGCGGCCTGGCCCATGAGCCATGGAGTTATTGCCCGACTCCACGGCCGCCGAGTTGATTATACCCACCTACGGGTTATGGATATTTACACCGACCTAATGTCATGGAGCGATTATACCTCGGCCGCCGAGCCGCTGTAGTTATTACCCGGCTTACGAGCCACAGAAAGGCTACCCCGACCTACGGTCGCTGAAAGCCGATTATACCCCGGCCTATAAGCCATGACATACCTAGCCTATGAGCCATAGAGTTATTACCTCGACCTATGAGTCGTTGAGTTATTTATGGCCGACCTTCGCACACTAGGTTATATTTATGAGTCATGTTATTTGCCTCGTATGAAAGGCAAGGCAAACCCTTAGGTGTAGTACCTCTAGATACTCTCGAAATATCCGTATAGCTTGTTATTTCATTTCCGCTTGTTATCTTGCCCACATATTCGGGGCATTACACTATTCGGGGACCGACGTCCCCCCTTTGTCTGTGGGCGCCCGCGTTCACGCCCGCAGTTCGGTGTGCAGACGTACCATCCGCCCGCAGGGCTCACTCGCTCTGGCGTACAAATGCGTTTACTTGGTCTTGAGTCGCGGCACTCTTTTTTGGTATGTTATTTGGACATGTGTATATATAGCGGGGAAGACAAGCGGAGTCTCCGTCCTTTCCGCAACTCGTGTTCCCAAGAGTGTCCGTAGGACAACAGATGTAGTTGGGAGCTTTAGTTTTGTTGTTCAACCCATACACCCCCCCGTCGCGCTTCGCCCGTGTATGTGTATATTTCGGGTGTGTGCGCGTGGCCGGGCCGACGAGATAGTCGTGCGATTTATGTTCATATATATATATATATATATATATATATATATATATATATATATATATATATATATATATATTCCATCTAGATTACAACCTCGCCATTGTTGGTATTATCCGTGCGCAGTAGTCCCTAGCGGAGTATCGTATTTGAGTGGTTCGCTCGCCTTGTTTGGCACCGAGTGCCTGGCCACGCCGCTCCGTATTTAGGGCGTGACATTTTGTCGTTCTTTTCTTGTTCGAAGTCCCTTTGATTTCTTTCTTGCCAAATGTAATATATAGCGCCCGAAAAGTCATTCTATAAATCTCGCCTTTTGCATTGTTCCCATTAGCATGGTTTGTGGCCCAATTTTTCTCCTGCTCCCAACTGAGTATCTGTCTATGAATTTTCTTCCATTTTAAGAGTTTCCCCCAAAACAATATTTGCTATTGGACATTGAAACAACAGGTGCTGTAAGTTCTCTAGGTTAGTTTCACATAGAGGGCATGTTGGGGTGCAGTTGATATTCTATTTGATCAGCCTCTCCTTAGTCGCTAGTCTGCCATGAAGTGCTAAGTAGTGTATGAATACCTATCTTGGGCATCCCTGATTGTTGCATAAAGTCTTTTTCCATCTTGCCTTTGGATATTCTCCTTTCAGGTTGTTGTACATTTCTCTGATTGAGTACACTTGTGTCTGTATAAATGTTTCTTTGGTGATGCCAGCTTTTTCTAGGTACTTCCTTGCTTTGAGAATCTTCCTTATTAACCATGAGTCCTGCTTGGCCTCTGTATCCCATATTCCATTCCCCGTAATGTAGTAAGAGTGCACCCACAACATCCAGTGTTTATCTTTTTTCTTGCACAGGTTCCATAAATGTTTAAGTATTGTAGCTCTATTCCACACATATAGATCAGTTATATTGAGTCCCCCAGCTATTTTGGGCAAGCACAGTGTGTCCCATGCAATCAGTGCTCTTTTAGATGGTTCCACACGTCCAGTCCACTGGAATTTTCTGCATATAGTTTCTATTTGTTGGATAATTTTCTGAGGGAGGACAAAGATTGGGACCAAAAATTTAGTATGGCTATTAAGACACTCTTTATCAGTTGCAATTTGCCAGTGTAGCAATTTAGCTTATCATTTTGTCCATGAGAGTTTACCATTGCCCAATAGTCAATCTTTTGGAGCTCAGAGGCACTCCTAAATATCTAAATGGTAAGGTGCCAGTGTTGAACCCCAAGGCTTGTGTAATTTCACGCTGGTCAGTTGGTGTTACCCCCCTCCCCCCCCCCCCCCCCCAAAAAAAAAAATATACAGCTCTTTCCTTGGTTTGCAATCAACCCAGAAGCCATAGAGAATAGCTGAAATGCATCAAATAACAATCTAGCAGATCCTCGGTCTCCTCTACAGAACAAGAGCAGGTTATCTGCAAATCCTAGTTGGATAAGGTTAAGTTTGTCACACCTAGGGTGGAAGTTGAAATCAGGATTATTTTTTAAGTTATTTAAGATCTTAGTCATACTCTATGGCAAGAACAAATAAGAAGGGGGATAAAGGGTCTCCCCGCCTTACCCCTCTCTTTGCCTCAAAAGGTGGAGTTGGGTTACCATTGACTAGTATAGAATAGGAAACTGTTTTGACACATGACATAATCCAATTGGTAAAAGTGTTAGGGAAGTGCAGTCCATTTAGGATTTGTTCTGAAAAAGCCCATTTTACTGATTCATATGCTTTTTACATGTCAATTTTGACCATGCACCTAGGTGATACCCCTTTCCTCCCATACCCTTTTACTAGTTCATGACTAAGGATGATGTTATCATGTATGACCATCCCTGGGACAAAAGCTACTTTTCCACTATCTATGAGACTATCTGTTATAGCCCGTATTTCATACGTTCGGATATTGCGAGATAGTGGTGAGAAGTTAAGGACAAGACTGGGTTCCAAAAATTATTTTAATGTACAAGTTGGTTTTGAAAATTATTTATGACTATTATTAGTATGGAAATATTGTGAAAGGTTAAGGGCAAAGAGAGAAAGTCGCAAAAGGGCCGCGGAAATAATGTGGTAGGCTAGGGGTAAGATGGTAATATTAAGAAAAGTCGAGGGGCAAAACGGAATTTTACTGAGAAAAGTTCATGAAAGTTCCAAAGGGGCCATGTTGGCCATGTGAAGAAAAAAAGGGGCATGGATGACAAATAAGTCATCTTATTTGATAGATTTTCTAGAAATTTCAAGAAAGGAAAGAGAAAGGGATCATGTAGCTATAATTTTATGTGGAAGGACCTATTTATAAATATGGGAAAAATTTGGTGGAAGACTTGTATATATTTATGTAGAAAGTCATCAAATTTTCATAATTTCTCTAGAATTTTCAAGAGAAAGCAAGAACAAGAGAGAGAGGAGCAAACTCCCAAGGCCATTCGGCCAGAGAAAATTTCCAAGAAAATTTGCAAAAATTTTTCAAAAATCATTTCCTACCAAGTAAAGGGTGCTTAACAAGGTGGAGGGTTCATTAGAGCAAGAAAAGTACAAGTTCATGCAAGTTGGAAATTCAAGCAAGTTGAAGAACTAAGGAAGAAGGTAAGAATTCACTTTCTTTTTATGCTATGGATGGTTTGTGTGTTGTAGCATGTTAAAAATGGATGCAACTCATGGAAGGGAAAATTTTGGTTGTGGCCGTGAGGTGTAGTATAAACATGTGTGTGTGGAAATTATGTTTTACTTATTTTATCTAGTGCTTGGTTGTTATTGTTGTGGATACTATGTTGATAATGAAAGTTGAATGAATTTGGAGAGGTTGTAGTGTGCGTATTTGGTGTTGGTAGTGTGGTGGTGGTGAAATATGGAAGAAAATGAGTCAATTTTATTTAGTGTTTTGCTTGTCGTTATGTTGTGGACTCTATGTTGTTAATGAATGTCTAGGAACCTTAATGAATTTGTAGTAATGGAGACTTGTTTTAGAAGTTATATGAATGGAGTGTAATGTTCTTGTATGCATGAAAGACAATATGATTAGTATGGTGTTGTTGGAATGTAGATTATGAGGTTGTTATTATTTTCATTGAAGTTGGAAAGTCTTGGAAGAAGTAGTAAATTGATTGAGTATGGAATTGTTAGTATTGTTGTTGGAATTGTGGTTAATAGTTTGGCCGGGGTTTGAATTCCCGGATTGTGATTGATGAGAAATTTGGCTATATGGAATGTTGAGGATGGTATATTTACGGAGGAAGTCTTTGCCGAAATTTCGGTGGCCAAGCGTTTCCTTAAGATTCTAACTCTAAGAATCCTAATAAGAGTTTTGGTAAACATGACCAATTTGCAGATTTTGACGAGATTGCGACGTGAATTTGGGATAGCAAAAGGAGTGGAACGAGGTATGTAAGGCTTCCCCTTCCTTTCTTGGCATGTCTTAGACGTATAGGCTTGATTTCGCGCCTCGGGGACTTTCCTAACTCTAGAAATCCGCGATTGAAAATAGTTACTATTCATTCAGTAAGATTGAACCAAAAGTGCGAATTGTGAAAGAAATGTCTACATATCCTAGAACTTGCAAGGATGAGACCCGATTACCCTAAGATCTTCATAAGTAACGTCATGACACGTATTATATGTAAGTTGTGTACGCCACCTCATTTGACTCGAGGTGGGCCCACGGTTCCCGGATTTTCTTTAGTGCCTTGATTATTAAACGATAAGTGTTGTAACTACTTTAATGAGAATACTTCTACGACGATAATGATAACGAGAATCGAGCGCTATATACGCGGCGATAAATGAACATGATATAAGTATATGTATATGATAAGCGAAATCGACGCTATAGACGGACGGTAAATATATATATGATATAAGTATGTGCATGTGACCGGAAGAATCGAGCGCTATAGACGACGATATATATATATATATATATATATATATATATATATATATATATACGATATGAGCATATGTATATAATGAAAGAGCCAGGGCGCTATAGACGCCGATATTTATACATGAAATTTTCATATATTTACGGGGAAAATGGAGATAATGGCAGAGCGTTATATACGCATATCCACCTGATCAGTTGGCATTACATGACTTGATATCGTCCCGGACGCGGGATGCCCGGACGCGGGATGTGCATATTTATGGCTAAATGGATCGGTACGCCGACGCCTCGCAATATAATATATTCTATTTTTATGTATATATGTATATATATATGAGTAAGGAAAGCTAAGAAAGCACGGCGTCGGCCAAGGGCACTTATATGTACAAAGTTATGTTTCTATCCCGGGACATGTACCGTAATTCTTTATACCGTTATACATGATTTATGTTCTTCGCATATTACTATCCATGCCTTACATACTCGGTACACTATTCGTATGCGACGTCCCTTCTTGTGGACGCTCGCGTTTCATGCCGCGTTGTGTCGGCGGACGGGCGGATTTGATCCTTAGGAGCTCTACCGGCCGTACGTGACGGCGCTCTAGTTGTTCCGAGCCTCACTTCCGTGGTACTCTTTTGTGTATATTTTCGGGCACGGCGCACTCGGCCCTTTCTATGTATAAGTGTACTATGTCTAGAGGCTCGTAGACGAGATATGTACGACGGTTATGTACGATTAAGTGTGTGGTATTTTGGCATCTTAATGTCTTTGTTGTATGAAGCGATAAGCGAAGCTAACTAGTCTATGTTTATAATGACGCCGCTAATGTTAATGTTCAGTTCAAAAAAAAATACGGCACTGTTCACACGACTTGCTAAGAGGTACAGGTAAAATGACAGGTAAGGGGTGCTCGGTACCAGTATCGAGTACTCGTCACGGCCCCTAGACGGGTCGGCGACAGTGGTATCGGAGCAATGGTCCTAGGGTTTTGTCTACGAGCCGTGTCCGAGAGTCTTGTTTATGGGTGTGTAGCGCGCCACACTTATAAACAGGAGGCTACAGGGCATTTAGGAAGTATGACCTTCTTTGTATTCTAAGATCGTGCGATAGAGCTATGCTACCGGAGTTCCCATATTCCTTTCCCGATTCTATGTTATGGTTTCGGTAATGCCGCCGAAGAAGAAAGCGAGGGGCCGGCCAAGCGGGCGAGACAAATGCTAGAAGGAGAGTTGAACGGGAGAGCTAGAAGAAGGGGAATCTCATAATGAAGCTCCCGCCCGGCCAGGAAGAAAGTTCCGGCCCCCGCCCCGCAAAGACCTCCGGTCCCCACCGCCCGGCGCCTCCGGCCGCGGGTGGCAGAGGCCATCCAGACTGACCCAGCTAGTTGCCGCACAGGTTCAGCGGCAAGATACAGACCCGGGAGATAAGACGGTAAGCGCAAGGGCCAGAGACTTCATTGCTCTAAAACCTCCGGAGTTTTATGGGTCAAAACCAGAGGAGGACCCGCAGAATTTCATAGACGAGACGCTGAGGACACTGAGGATTATACATGCTTCGGACACGGAGTCAGTGGAATTGGCATCGTACAGATTGCGGGATGTAGCGATTTTGTGGTATAATAGCTGGATAATTTCGAGGGGAGCAAATGCCCTCCCCGCTTGGCGCAGTTTACGGAGGCATTTTTGCGACATTTCTTACCACCCGGAGGTTCGACGAGCTCGGCCGACATGTTCCTAAATCTTAAACAGGGTGAAATATGAGCGTTCGAGAATACGATCTTCGATTTAACTCGTTAACCGTGTATGCCCCGGCCATGATAGCCGATATGGGGGACCATGTATACCGATTTGTGAGTGGGTTGGGGGCCACATATAATTAAGAAATGTCCGACAACTTCACTCCGGATGGAATGACTATGCCCGTATCCGGTGCTCATGCTCAAAACCTGGAGGAACAATACCAGCTACGGGGAGGAGAGAGAGCCCATCCAGACAGGGGCTCCCGAAAAAAGGGCGCATTTTTCGGCTGTGTCGAGTATGAGGGAACAAAGCGCAGAGCAATCTAGGTATTCAGGTCAATCGGCGGCTACAGCGCACCCCCGCCTTGCTAACAGCTTGCAGTCCCGAGACGAGCCGATTCTAGCAGAATGATGCCACCCCCGCCACGGTGCGCGCGATGCGGTAGGCCACACTCGGGAGAGTGTCGCGCGGTACGTGTGGTTGTTATACTTGGGGCGGGTTGGCCATCCGATGCGTGATTGCCCACGAGGTACGAGGAGACCAAGCCCGGCCGTAGGTCCGCGGTTGGTTCATCGTCAACCGTACGCCGTCCCGGGACGTACTTCCCAAGCTCCGCCGGGACGCGTCCGAGGTAGTAGGAGGGACACCTAATTCGGTAGGCCCTCCGCACCGCCTATATGCATTGACGGGCGACGGGACCCCCGGCCTTCCCGCACGCGGCCACAGTACTTTTTCGACCTTCTATGACATGCGTGTCAGTTGATTCGGATTTCATCTTATCCTACGCTGTCTTTTGTAATGCTGACCATATTAAGAATTCGGAAATTAGGACAAAAAGTAACCATACGTACAGGTAACAAAGGAATATTAGAGACTGCGGAGGGTAGAATTGTAAATAAAAGAGAAGATGTGTTACGCGGGCGTTTTGAAAACTACTAAGACCCCGGCTCGTCCCATATTATGTGACATAAGTAGTGCGAGGGAGCGACAGCGAAATTACTAACGCTAAGACGCTGAAATGCATTAAAGTTTCAAGGTTAAGCGTGCTAGGGTGAGAGCAATTTCACGATGGGTGACCCCCTGGGAAATATGCTGAAAATTCCATAAATGTGGGAACAAGAGACGAATGTAAAATTAGGTAGCCCAGTGTAAATTACAGTGTGTGGAGTGGTTAGGAATCCTATAAGGTCATGTAGGCGGAGACGGACTAGACTAAGGGCGGACATGTTGGACCAAAAATGGACTATGACGATTCAAGGACCAACAAGAGGGACTTGTTAACGCAGGGCCAGCATTCGGAGTTAAATCAATTGGCCTATGACTTGAAGGCAACCTAAGCTCCGACGATGGATATGTTAAACAATATACTAGATGTCTACAAGGAGACCTCCCGAAGTATAATGATACGTTATGAGGCCAGTTTAACATTCGAGGACGAATGTTCCAAAGGGGGGGAGGATGTTATAGCCCGTATTTCATACGTTCGGATATTGCGAGATAGTGGTGAGAAGTTAAGGACAAGACTGAGTTCCAAAAATTATTTTAATGTACAAGTTGGTTTTGAAAATTATTTATGACTATTATTAGTATGGAAATATTGTGAAAGGTTAAGGGCAAAGAGAGAAAGTCGCAAAAGGGGCCGCGGAAATAATGTGGTAGGCTAGGGGTAAGATGGTAATATTAAGAAAAGTCGAGGGGCAAAACGGGAATTTTACAGAAAAGTTCATGAAAGTTCCAAAGGGGCCATGTTGGCCATGTGAAGAAAAAAGGGGCATGGATGACAAATAAGTCATCTTATTTGATAGATTTTCTAGAAATTTCAAGAAAGGAAAGAAAGGGATCATGTAGCTATAATTTTATGTGGAAGGACCTATTTATAAATATGGGAAAAATTTGGTGGAAGACTTGTATATATTTATGTAGAAAGTCATCAAATTTTCATAATTTCTCTAGAATTTTCAAGAGAAAGCAAGAACAAGAGAGAGGAGCAAACTCCCAAGGCCATTCGGCCAGAGAAAATTTCCAAGAAAATTTGCAAAAATTTTTCAAAAATCATTTCCTACCAAGTAAAGGGTGCTTAACAAGGTGGAGGGTTCATTAGAGCAAGAAAAGTACAAGTTCATGCAAGTTGGAAATTCAAGCAAGTTGAAGAACTAAGGAAGAAGGGTAAGAATTCACTTTCCCCCCCTATGGATGGTTTGTGTGTTGTAGCATGTTAAAAATGGATGCAACTCATGGAAGGGGAAAATTTTGGTTGTGGCCGTGAGGTGTAGTATAAACATGTGTGTGTGGAAATTATGTTTTACTTATTTTATCTAGGGCTTGGTTGTTATTGTTGTGGATACTATGTTGATAATGAAAGTTGAATGAATTTGGAGAGGTTGTAGTGTGCATGTTGGTGTTGGCCGTGGTGGTGGTGGTGAAATATGGAAGAAAATGAGTCAATTTTATTTAGTGTTTTGCTTGTCGTTATGTTGTGGACTCTATGTTGTTAATGAATGTCTAGGAACCTTAATGAATTTGTAGTAATGGAGACTTGTTTTAGAAGTTATATGAATGGAGTGTAATGTTCTTGTATGCATGAAAGACAATATGATTAGTATGGTGTTGTTGGAATGTAGATTATGAGGTTGTTATTATTTTCATTGAAGTTGGAAAGTCTTGGAAGAAGTAGTAAATTGATTGAGTATGGAATTGTTAGTATTGTTGTTGGAATTGTGGTTAATAGTTTGGCCGGGTTTGAATTCCCGGATTGTGATTGATGAGAAATTTGGCTATATGGAATGTTGAGGATGGTATATTTACGGAGGAAGTCTTCGCCGAAATTTCGGTGGCCAAGCGTTTCCTTAAGATTCTAACTCTAAGAATCCTAATAAGAGTTTTGGTAAACATGACCAATTTGCGATTTTGACGAGATTGCGACGTGAATTTGGGATAGCAAAAGGAGTGGAACGAGGTATGTAAGGCTCCCCTTCCTTTCTTGGCATGTCTTAGACGTATAGGCTTGATTTCGCGCCTCGGGGACTTTCCTAACTCTAGAAATCCGCGAATGAAAATAGTTACTATTCATTCAGTAAGATTGAACCAAAAGTGCCTGAATTGTGAAAGAAATGTCTACATATCCTAGAACTTGCAAGGATGAGACCCGATTACCCTAAGATCTTCATAAGTAACGTCATGACACGTATTATATGTAAGTTGTGTACGCCACCTCATTTGACTCGAGGTGGGCCCACGGTTCCCGGATTTTCTTTAGTGCCTTGATTATTAAACGATAAGTGTTGTAACTACTTTAATGAGAATACTTCTACGACGATAATGATAACTGAATTAGAGCGCTATATACGCGCTGATAAATGAACATGATAAGTATATGTATATGATAGCAGAATCAGAGCGCTATAGACGCTGGTAAATATATATCTATGATATAAGTATGTGCATGTGACCAGAAGAATCAGAGCGCTATAGACGCTGATATATATATATATATATATATACGATATGAGCATATGTATATAATGAAAGAGCCAGGGCGCTATAGACGCCGATATTTATACATGAAATTTTCATATATTTACGGGAAAATGGAGATAATGGCGAGCGTTATATACGCATATCCACCCGATCGGTTGGCATTACATGACTTGATATCGTCCCCGGACGCGGGATGCCCGGACGCGGGATGTGCATATTTATGGCTAAATGGATCGGGGGCGCCGACGCTCGACAATATAATATATTCTATTTTTATGTATATATGTATATATATATGAGTAAGGAAAGCTAAGAAAGCACGGCGTCGGCCCAAGGGCACTTATATGTACGGAGTTATGTTTCTATCCCGGGACATGTACTTCAGTAATTCTTTATACCGTTATACATGATTTATGTTCTTCGCATATTACTATCCATGCCTTACATACTCGGTACACTATTCGTGCCGACGTCCTGCTTGTGGACGGTCGCGTTTCATGCGCGCGGTCGGCGGACAGGGCGGATTTGATCATTAGGAGCTCTACCGGCCGTACGTGACAGCGCTTCTAGTTGTTCGGAGCCTCACTTCCGTGGTACTCTTTTGTGTATATTTTCGGGCACGGCGGTACTTTCGGCCCTTTCTATGTATAAGTGTACTATGTCTAGAGGCTCGTAGACGGATATGTACGATCGGTTATGTACGGTTAAGTGTGTGGTATTTTGGCATCTTAATGCTGTTGTATGAAGCGATAATGCGAAGCTAAGCTGTCTATGTTTATAATGACGCCGCTAATGTTAATGTTCGGTTCAAAAAAAAATACGGCCTTGTTCACACGACTTGCTAAGAGGCAAAATGACGGGTAAGGGTGCTCGGTACCGCATCGGGTACTCGTCACGGCCCCTAGACGGGTCGTGACACTATCCATCACCCTTTGTAGTCTAGAAGTTAGCATCTTGGAAATGATTTTATAAATGGTTGTGCAACAAGAGATTGGTCTATATTGTTTTATGGATGTAGGATTTTTGAATTTGGGGTTAAGAGTGACTGATGTGCAGTTTATGGCCTTATGCATTTCATTTGTATCAAAAAAATATAAGATAGAGTGAGTTACCTCTTGGCCTATTGTTGCCCATGCCTTCTTGAAAAAATGTGAGTTGAGGCCATTTGTCCCTGGTTCTCTCATATCATCAATATCTTTCAGAGCTTAGAGTACATCATCAGTTGTAAAGGGTTGATCAATTGCATCTGCTGTTCTCTGTTCAGCTTTGGGCCTTTGTTCAGCATTGCTGGTTGGATAGCTGGCAAGTTTGGGCTGCTAGTACCAAGTAAGGTCTTGTAGAAACCCAAAATCTCTTCTTCAATATCAGCCTCCTGGTGTACAATACTGCCATTTTCTTTATCAGGCTAGGTATATGGTTTTGGGCTGCTCTATTTTTGACATTAGCAAAGAAATAGGCTGTGTTTGAATCACCTGCTTTCAGCCACTGGACACTTGACTTCTGTCTATAGATGCTTTCTTCAATATTACTCCATTTTTCTAGATTTTGTTTCAGTTCTCTCTCTGCATCAACTAGGGCATTCGTGTGATCTATCCTTCTCATCTGTTCTTGCAGTTCCTGCAATTCCTTCCTAATGTCTTTAACTCTATCAGTAACTCCTTTGAATTCCTGCTTGTTTAGTGCTTTCAGATCCAGTTTGGCCTCTTTAAGTTTGTTCCATATTGTCTTCATATCCCCAAAGGGTTGTGACAAGGCCCCGTCTCTATTGCACTATCTCCTCAAACCTGGGATGCTCAGCTAGGCAGTTTAGAAACCTGAAAGGTTTAGAGTGGTGTTTAGCAGGATTCCCCACTTCAATGCTCAGTGATGAGTGATCTGAGAACAGGGGTTCTAGGACTTTAGCAATTACAGATGGCATGTTCATCATCCATGTTGTGTTCACTAGTGCCCTATCAATCTTGCTTCTTACATGGTTGTTAGTCCATGTGTATTACCTTTCCACATATGTAAGCTCTGTCATGCCAGTGTCATGTATGAAATCCCTGAAATCTTTTATCTCACTATCTTGGACTGCACTGCCTTGACTTCTATAATCAATATTTAACACTGCATTGTAGTCCCCCATTATGAGTAATGGCTGATTGGTTCTATTATCAATCTCTCTTAATTCTTCCCATAGGTCCTGTCTATCATGAATTGTGTGTAAGCCATATATAGCAGCCATTTGCACCTTTACCTAATTCAATTTTGCAGCTTCTATCGGGATAAACTGAGTGTGGTTCTGTAATTTTGTGACTTGTACTTGTCTGGGGTCCCATATTACCCAAATTCTTCCTCTTATTCTTGGTGTTACATTTGATATCCACTCCCACCTCGGGACTATTTTTGAGATAACTTTTTTTGCTTTATTTTCGTGAGTCTTGTGCTCTAGTATGGCCAGGATACTCACTTTATTTATTCTAATATACTCCTTTAGCTCCTTTTGCTTATATACCTTATTTATCCCCCTTACATTCCAAGTGACAATTCTCATTTAGGGAGAGAGGGAAATTCTTCATGGTACTCTTTACCACTTGTGCTACCCAATTCTACTGTAGTATTATTTCCTTGCCCAATTTGACTACCCATTAGTTGCAAACCAACAGGATTTAAAACTTGAAAGGAGTTACTTGTATTCACACTTTGCTTTTTGCTCTGTGTTTTAGGTGGGACTTTGGTTGGAGATCCTCCCCTTACTGCTATCCAATCACTCAGTTGAGTATTAGTCCCTCTATTATTGTAGTATCTCTATCCTCTCCTCTTTTGGTACTTTGGATAATTCTTCCCTTCATATTGCTTATTCTTCTGGTACTGTGTTCTGTTTTGCATAGCATTCTTGTCGACCTGCTGCTCTCTATTTGTTAGCCTTGCAGGTGGTGGTTGTCTGCTCACTTGTGGTTTCTGTGTGTTTGCACAATTATGCCCAATTTGGAGGCACTTACCACATTATTCTGCTTTCCATTCGTATGCCAACTCTTGTTCAATGACCCTTTCATGTCGTATATGAACTTTCACCATCCTTTTTGGGATTCGATCCCAACCTTGTTGGGTTACTATATTTGATAACGTCCGCATTATGCCATTAAAAGGTGTAATTTTAGCGAATAAAATTTTGGCGCCATTGCCGGGGAATACGGTATTGAAATTACTAAATAGTGTTTGCTTTGATTGAAGTCTTTTGCTTATTCCATCACACCTTGTTTGCTATTCCTTGTAAACCAAGTGAACATGAATCAAAAACAGCAAAATCAACATGCTGGTAACCAGGGGAATCGATTGAATAATCAGGCGAATGAATCAGATGAAGAGAATGTTTTCGCTGATCTTATTCCGAAGGAGGACTATGCATCTGCTATTGTTAATCCTCGAGTTGGAGCTGCAAGCGTCAAAATTGACTCATCTCTATACCATTTGTTGAA